>NC_056748.1:753278985-753353985 GCF_019279795.1 Protopterus annectens
TAAGCCACTTGCACTCACATTACACTTTCTTAAACCAGATTATGTTCTTCACGAGAGTAAAATACTTCAGACTGTACCACTATTTTTCATAATATATACAGAGGAGCAGTGTTTAATGTTTTGTTTTTTCACTGAACCTTCTTGTTCTCCAGGCCACCCTGACCATCAGCCAACCAGTTCTACTTCCCTTTCTACTCTTTCATTTGAGGATCGAGGCTGCTTCCAGATAAGTGGACAACAAAAGTCAAGTGATCCGTGACTCTCCCTAGATTTGGTGAAATACACAGACTAACTTCATGGTCAATGTGTCTGGGTTGTTCCCCTTACACAAGCTCCTACTGCCCCACAGCAGCCTGGATGAGCAGGGCTCCCGTAATATCTACTACGGATACTGCCATCAGTCACACAAATGAATTAGGTATTGCTGTGTGCCACCATGCAAACCTGAAATAAAGTAAAGCTAATGCCTTAATCTAACTGCTTTGATGGCTCAGTGTACTCATTAAGTTATTTGTATTGTATCAGTGTAGTGGGTATGTGGTGAGGGGGTTCTAGTCCCCAGAGGGTTATATGCAGTTTTACAGTGTTCAGTTTGCAGTCTGCAAATATGTTACATTATTCTGATATGTGTGTTTTACCACATTTTTTACTCTGATTCTCTCTAGCTTCCCTTGCACCTTTTGCACTGAATGCTTCTGTGTGTCATTTTGTTACTGCACTGGTAGAGAGAATATCCATAAGAAAGGCATGGCTTCATATCTCTTGAGACCTATCTTTCTTTTCTTGCTGTCAGTTTGCAAATGTGTTATGTTGCCTTGGTATGTGAGTTTTGTGCTAACCATAAGTGTGATTACTTTCGCAGTTCCCCTTGATAAGGAACTGGGTGTATACTGTCAAGGGACTAAACGATGAATCGACTTTCCCAGAGGTGTCATATTTTTATTTTTTAATGATATTCAGATTATAGTACACGTTCACTACTCATACTCTGGTGCAAGTCATTACATCATGTTATTTTGCTGTATCTCACCTTTATTGTCTAAGGTTCACATTATTCAACATCCAGGTATTGTCATATCACTTCTTCCATTGCGTTTTGCAGCCCTGCTTTCATGGGCAGATCCCTTAGCACTCTTCTGTCATTCTCTGTTGTTTCTGTTGCTATAGTGAAACCTCTGCAATCTATCCTTTGCCATCCTAGTCATTTTCCATTTCATGGAACATCTCTCTGCATATTACATACATTACATCGGCACACTGTCAGTATACTTTTCCCATCTGTGTATGTGGACGTGCAACACTACCAGAGGTGCTCGAGAATAATAAATGTTTATTTCAGTTGCTCATATTTTAATCCAACCACAAGGTACACTAACACAGTCTAGCCATGGATCTTTACAGCAGCACACATTGGCCTGGCCACATGCATTGGTAATAAGCATTGAACTTGGCATACGTACAGTGTTGATAGTGCTGACATGGCCACAGTTACGGGCATGGCATTTCTGAATCCCCAAGTAAGATTGTAGATATGACACTGGCAAAAACAACTAACTTATGCAGAGTGAGTGGACTTTAAAATAATCAGTTTAAAATGCAATGCAAGAGATAGATGAGGACTAAATGTATAAAAATATTAAAAATGAAATAAAAGGAGGCAATAAATGGGAAGAATCTATACGCAGTGCAAGCAGTGTCACTACAGAGATGAAAAGTCTCACAAGAAAGCACTCAGTAGAGTCTGTAAGCTTTGAGTTGGTCATGACTATTTCACAAGAGTCTGTAATTAAACAGAGGCCCCATCTGCTTAAGTTGGCAGTAAAACATCCCATGGCATTTATTGAAAAGATCAGTGGAAGTTCCCAGGGTGTCCTGGGCAAATTTCTCCTAGTCAGTATGAATACCATCGCAGGTCTCCCCTGAAAAGAGACCATTGGTCTAGTGTGCCTAATTCATGTAACAAAGTCTAAATAAATAAATGAAATTTAAAAAAAGTTAAACGGCAGGATCCAGAAAGGATTATTGCAGTGCAGAAGCCTTAACTTTGCAAGTTTTCCCATCCCAAAATACCTTTCCAATTTAGACAGATGTCACCCACTTTGTTTTTTCCTTGGAGGTGGATGTAGCGTGCACAACAGTCTTGCAGAGTGTCATTCCAGGGATGTGACTAAAGCCGATTAACAATACTCTTACTCAGAAATGGTGACTCCTCTAGATCAACTGCAGACTTACTTTTGAGCTTGAAATGAGGAAGAATTAAAGTGAATCACAATTCTGAGTGTCATAATTAAGGAATGTAATCCAAACGAATAAGTAAATAGCATAGTTGCAGTGATGAAACTGGACAAATTAATGATATGTTAATGAGATCCTCAAGGCATAAATATATGGATCAGAAAAGAACATTAGATCTTCAAAAATCTGTTCCGGATAGAGGCAACATTTTCTAAAGCTAACTTCTCCATAATGAGTAATCACCAAGGTTTCTGGCAAATTAAGTTAATATTAAGCTATGCGCATTTAATACCCCTCTTCTTAGATACATATTTCTGATATTATCATCTGGAATCTCTTTGCCACCAGAAATGTTCCAGAGGTCTGTAGGAAGCATAGTTGAAATGCTGGGTAGTATAGTCAAACAAAACTGATGATATTCTAATCTTAGGTGCTACAAAGTAGAAATGTGCTGGTGAAACTACTGGATAGACAAAGGTAGATAGGCTGTAAACAATAAAAGCAAATGTGAAATATGTGAACATCTTTCAAGTGTATGGGGCATGCATTGTTTTTACAAGGGCATAAACTGGTCCTGGCAGTATTATAGCTATTATAAATATACAAATGCTGTGTAAGTTATTGCTTATACATTTCCTAGGGTCTATATTAGATGAATGAAAGTTCATCTTAGTGAACGCTCACGAGCGAATATCCAGATACTCGAAACTGCAATTGTGGGGGGCTGCACCCCCCCCCAAATATATATTCCAACTCAGAGATTGCACTACAGTGAGGAAAGGGCAACTATTCCCATCTTCACTATACCGCAATCTCGCAATTGTGGTTTTGAGTTCTGCAATATTCGCTCATGTGAGCATTCACTAAGATGAACTTTTGTTCATCTAATATAGACCCCATTTCCTAGACTTGATAGCATATCTTTCTTGGTTCCTCCCTAACTTGCCAGATGAAACAATAACACTCAGGAAGATACTGGAATAAGATTTAGTATGGTTTTGATAAAATGAGCTTGAGAAAAGTTTTGAAAATTCTTAAAACATTTCGTCATTGTAGCACCTGCAGTCAGATTCTAAGATGTCTCATGACCAACTACTTTGCAGGTACGTGCCATCCAATAAAAGTTTGATACAGTATTATTGCAGGAAGGTAGATTGATAGTTTATGGAGCAAATGATTTGACTGTTTGTTGAACACTATTCTCATACAGGGAAAGAGATTTTTGCCATAGTTTTGTTGTCAGAAATTTCATAAGTATGTCTGTGATAAAACAATAACAATAGAATCAATCTTAAAGCTCCTGAAAGCATATTCAAAATTGACAGACTTTACATAAAGCACTTGCAGGATGGGAATGGATATTATTAGGTTTGAAAAAGTATAAATGACAAGTTCATTACAAACCTGTCAAGCTACTGTGCATAGCGAATGCTCAAAATAGTGTAATTCTGTGTGAAAGTAAGGACTTTCCAGTTGAGACAGATGTAGAAGCCATAGGCAATGCCTCCTAATTTCATATGTTCTCTGAAAAGATATTAGAGCTAAATACCTCTACATTTGATAACTTGGAAGTCCAGTTACTGTGAGATATTTATGTCAAGATAGCTAGACAATATTAAGCCACATCCTCTAATCATTAGATATTGTTTCCCCTGTAAAGATCATATTTCATGTATTCAAAGCTCATAGTTGATACAGCCATTCCTACACAGCTATGTGAAGACATATCAAACAGATTTCACAGGTTCCACTGAGGCTTAGACAAAACCAAGTATAAAGAAAAGGGCTTATGATGTCCTGAATTAGCTAGCATAATATATCTGAAAGAACAAATGGTATAAAACAAAGTCTGCAGAATGTTCAGAAACTAAATGAGAAAGCGTGGAAGACATCACATTGTATTCCGTGTTTTCATTGGATGAAAGTAAGAGCTGACTTATTTCATTACAAAGATGTACTTTTTTCCTGTGTATAGATTACTACTCAACATTTCCAAGAGTTTTGCAGTTAAGTGACACAACAAAGTACTGTTACAATGTTAAAATCAGTATTTACAAGACAGAATTTCTCCACAAGTCAAATCAAGCAATGGTTCTCAATTTATAAGTGGAAATTTTACAACTATGAGAATCAGTGGGAGTTCAGGTACAGTATGCTTCCTCAGGTTCTAGGTATTCTTAAAGCAATGGGGAAGTGGAAAGCATGGTTCATATAGTGAAAAATGTCATCAGGAAATGCAAACCACCTGAATCACCAGACTAGAAATTATGTATCCGTAGATACAGAAATGTACTTCCTTTACAGCTATTAATGGGTTGTCATCTAAAGTCCAAGTTACCTAGCACATTTTCCCTAATTTTATCTGGCAGTAAACAAACTTCTATTGAGTTGTTACACAAAAGATAACATAAATGGAAATCCTGTTTCAGAAGGTTAGCAAAAAATATTTTCATTCTACCAAAAAGAAAATAATCAGAATGAAATTTGGTTTGAGTTAAGATCTTTTCTGAGTTATGAGTTCAGTTCATGGTACATGCACCAATTCTGACTAATTCTTAGTTCACATCATGTACACGATCCTGATGTGTAAGTCAACAGGAAAATTAGAAAATATTTATAGAAAATTCTGGATGTAAGATCTGCTCAGTGCAATAGGCTGTCCAGATAAATGGCTAGATTAATCAATACCAGTGAGATCCGATTTTGCTCCAGAGCTTGAGAGGATGGCATTACCATCTTAAAGTGAAAGTGTTCAAAAGAATGGTTGAGAATCCCAACTGGAATCTGTAGCTATGCCTGATACTAATCCTTATGACAGTAAACTATCACATGCCACTAAAAGTGACATGCTGTCAGGAAAAAGGACTGTCAACAAAACTGTGTGTTGTATATCTATTTTGATAGCTGTCAAAACAGCTGCTAAACCATGACAATTAAAACTTAAAAAAACAAAACTATTAACCAGAATTTCATCATTAAATAAAATATCTTTTCTTTGTTATTCTGTCTTCCTTCTTGCTACATGCTGCAACACAATTCCACTAGAACCCCCACTTCCATATCAAAGCTTTAGTAAAAAGAGCAGTTCTTGGTCATAAACAGCAAATAGGATTTCATGATGGGCCAGCCTGCTGCAGACTTGATTGGATAAACATTACTGTTAATGCTATCTGACAATAGGCATGTTTTCTGTCAGAGTTTTGTTTTATGTATTCAATAGTGATTTAACAACAGAAAAAAGTTGTTAAGCCCACATGCGACCCTCAACTACTTCATTCAAAACTTTGGTGTGTTGTAACAGATTTTCAGCAATACTTAATTCAGAAGTTACCAGTATTTCTGCTACTTGATGCATCATTTTTTTATATAATTCCTAACAGAATGATTTTTAACCTTGATCTCTGCTTGGGCCCATTTAGTCTAAAGTCAGCCCTGCTTATGAAATCTAGAGGCTTATAACAGCTGTGTCACTTGTCTCATACATTCAAAAGAGACAATGAAGCGGTGTATGGGTTCAGGATATTTATTGTACATAAACATTGTCAGGAACTGTAATTAGAACATGTATTTAAGCTAACTGATTAACTCATTTCTTTAAACACACTTGTGCATCTCCATTCATGACTGCATTCACTCTGGCTGACTGTACAAAATGACACTGTTCTTGCACGTGCTCAGTACTTGCATGCATGTGCTATCTAGCTACAATGGCTGACTGGGAGCATTACACATAATGATCTATACGCTGTTTACATTATAGGCCTTATCTGACATTAGTGAAGCAAAGTTTGCCTCTACCTCTACAATATCTTATTTAAAATGTATTCATTTTTACCATTTATAACATGTTCCTTTTGAGGATTGTTGCTAGAAGTTAAAATTCTGTTAAGCTAATATGTTGTATGAAGTGCTTGCTTATGTATGAGCTAGGTGATTTTAATAATTACTTGTTAATTTATAATTCAGATTTTTGCCTTTAAAGTTATTTTTGTTGATGTTGTTCAGCTTTGTTTCTTATGAAATCCAGTTTGTTATAATATTTTAAATTCTAGGCCTAAGCATTTCAGTCAAAAGAAGCTGAGTTCCCATCCACTCACCCTATCCCTGTTTTATTTTTCGTAATCTCTAAGGATGCTGATTTGCCTACCCCTTCCATCACTGATATGTTCCTGATAACTTGTTGTAAACATTGGAGGTAAACAGACCTCTCTATGAAAGGTAAAATACTTTTCCTGCATATTAAGAGGGAATCTATGGATTAAGAAAACTGAGTGATGGGTTAAATGTTTAAATTATGGGGTAATAGCTGGACTGAGGGACAAGGTGGATGGTGTGTATGAATTATGTGAAAACAGAGGTATTTAAACAGGAAGTCACAGATCTACTGAGAATGTGAGAAGAACTTAGAACATGTCTGACAGCAACATCGAGGGTGCAGCCATACATCAGTCTGGATTTGGACAGTTGTAATAAGGAGATGGAGTGACAAAGTGAGTTAAGAAAGGACAGTGACAGTGGATGGAGAATGACAACTCCAGGGAAGAGCAGACAGGTCAGGAAAGCAGCAATAAAATGGGGAGTCACAGAAAAAAGGATCAAGCAGCTTAGCCAGGTAGACCAGGAATGGAAATGAGGCAAGTAGGACACAAAACCCATGGAATGCACGGCAGAAAACAACAGGCTCCATAAATATGGCTACATAGTGCAGGGGAAGTATAGATTAGAAAAGCACATCAGGCTGAGAATGCCTTTAACCTAAGGTGGTGGTGGGGGGAGGGGGACAGCCAGAATGAGAAGCATTGTGAGCAGAAAACTCTGTATCATCTTCCCCAGCATTCATTCTTAGCCTTTAAAGTTGGGTTCCAATTGCTCAATGACATTTGCTTGAAGTGGCTACTGCCCACAGTTCTTCTCATTCTAATGAAAGCAGGAAAGATGATTTCTACAAAATTGCTGTACACTGTATAGGGATTTTTTCCAGTTCTGCATTGCTGGACATCAGTGGAGTTAGGCTATATAAATAAAGAGGTAGGTCTTGTAACTGTTTAAAGTCTTAGGACCCACATAGCTGTGTCCTGAGATGTGGATATCACATGGAGAAATATCCAGACTTACACATAATAAGTCTTTGATTGTCATTTTGTGAAATATTTCCTTTTGTTCAAGGTATGGCCATCTCAGAAATGGTATATATACAAATTCAGGAGGTGCAGGAGCAGGGGTTATCCTCCACATCATGAGTGCAGCAGAGCTGGTCTCCCTACGAAAAACAAGTTCAAAAGATAATAGGGATGCTAGATATATGATATTCTCCTGTCTTTTTTGGTATTTTTTCCTGTGTCACAGGTCTTATCAGTGTTAGTCCTAAGATATTGATAAGGAACCAGCAGGCGCAAGATTCCCCACCCTGGCGATGAAGATATGGTTACCCTCTGCAAACAGTATAATTTCAAGTATTTCAGCAGCAATGTAGGTAAATCACGCGACTGAGAAATTGTTCTGAAAACATTTCTGTCTCAGTCATTAATCGTTTATAGGAGAAATGACCTAGATATTAGGAAAAGGGATTGTAAGAACCAAGAAAAAAAAAAACAGAAAAAAGCTGATGAAAGGGATCTAAGCAGGTGGAAGGGTAGAGATGTTGCAGAATACAATTCAGTAATGACACTAGTCTAAGAAGAAAGATGGGAAAACTATAGATAATAATCAGGGAAGGGAAAGTAAACATCAGTAACATTTATGAGCCATGGGCAAATCCACAAAGAAGTTATAAATCAGTGATCCTGCAGATCACATTATTTGGCAAAGACAGAGAGGGAAGTACAAGAAGAGTGAGGCCTTAGATCGTGGAAAACATCAAAGCAGATGTAATGGTAGATATAGATCACAAGGGCACCAAGGTATGGAGGGAATGAAACAGTATGGATAGGGGAAGATGTACTTCCTGTAGGTCAAGGTGGAGAGGAACCTGAAGTAGCATACTATGAACAGACCCTATGTATGAGCTCCCAAAAGCATAAAAGGCAGACAATACGTTTGTTACAGAATTAGAGCTTGGAATGTTGTCAAAGAGGGGCAGGCATGAGGACCTCAGTCTCTCAGGTATGTGCTAGGTCATTTTGTTATCAAGGGTGACTAAGAAGAAGTAAATAGTAGATGTAATGGGTGACACCGGCTGAATGCATACAGCAAATGAGCTAGCCAAACTGCAGATAATGCAAGATCTGAAGCTGTACTTAGGGAAAGTGCATACAATATAAAACTAAGAGCACCACTGTACAATAGTGATGCCACAGCAGCATGACTCAGCATTTAAAGTTAGTACAGAAGACAGAAAATGTATCTCTGTACAGAATTTTAAGAGGGTTGAGGAAATATGAGGAGCTGAATATGAGGAGTTAGCATGGTGGGAGACAAGGAGGAGGACAGAAGTAAGTCAGAATACTGTAAGGTGTATTCAGTATATTTTATTTTATTTAATTTTACATTTGTTGACTGGGCTAGTCTAACTGGATACATGTCCATTTTCAGTAGAGGCCCGGGAGATAAGGTCCTAGATAGGACAATGAAATTGACACAATAACAACTAAGGAAACATGAAATAAAGAAAATAAATCCTATTTACAGTACCTATTACAGGTTATCACAGTAAAATTAACAGTACAGAATACAGGCATAACATAGCATGCTAGTACAATCAAGATATTCTAGAGATAGATAGTATAATGGTTAATAAGGAAGGACTTGCAGTTAATGAGTAGACGGGGTAGGAAGAGCAAAGTATTAAGAGACACAAACTAGTCAGGCTTAGTACACGGGCATAACCAGTGTGTTTTGAGGAACACTTTCAATTTGTTTTTGAAGCAGGATAGTGAGGGAAGTGTGGAAAGTTCATTGGGGAGGAGATTCCAGGCTTTTCAACTATTAGAAAAAAGGGAGTTTCCAGCCTTGTTGTTTGGTTTAGTGGTATGTACTAGAAGTCTCTGAGAAGACCTTAAGGATTCCAGGTTTTTATAGGGAGTGATGAGTGTGGATAGAAAAGAGGTTTTGGAAGGTTTGTAAAGAGTGTTGTGGGCTATAGTTAGTTGATGGAATTTAATCAGATTCTGCTGCTTTAAATTATCCCATCAGCTTTAAATTAATGCAGTGATTGGTTCTAAATGGGTTGCCTGTAGCAAATCTGGCAACGTTATTGTAGGACATTTCCAATTTGCTAAGATTATTTTTAGATAGGTTAGTAAAAATAGGTGAGGCATAAAGTAGAGAAGAGATTAGATGAGTGTGTGCTATTGTGGTTCTAGCTGAAGGTAGGAGGAAGGATTTTATCCTATAGAGAGAGCCTAGCTTTTTGTTGACAGTTTTTATAGTATTGTTAATATGGATATCAAAGTTCAGATTGTTGTCAATGGTGACACCTAATAGTTTGGTGGTTGGTTCAGGATAAATATTAGTTTTATTGGTAGAGTTAACTGAGAGATCCAGGGGGGGGGGACTTCTTAGTAGGAGAGAAAAGGAGGAGTTTAGTCTTTTTGGGGTTTAGGAGAAGGCATCTATCTATGTGTGAACCATTGCTCAACTTTTTTAAATACTTGTTGAGTAAGAGAGAGAAGTTCAGAAGAGGAGGGGGCTGAGCATATCAGTGTAGAGTCATCCACATATTGTATGCATATAGCTTGGGGGATGGCAAGGTGAAGGTCATTAATGAATATGGAAAAAAGTAGTGGTCCTAGGATGGACCCTTGAGGGACACCAAGGCTGACGGGCAGGTGAGTAGAGAGAGACTTGTGCCGTAGTACGGCCTGTTGTCTTTTATCAAGGTAGGACTGGAACCATTTTATAGAGGATGTATCTAGTGACAAGGATTTCAGTATTTTGATGAGAATTTGGTGATTTACCATGTCAAAAGCTTTAGACAGGTCAATAAATAGTGCTGAAGAGAGTTTGTTTAGATTGCGTTTTTTGTTGATACAATCTGTGAAGGAAAGAAGGGCAGTAGTGGTGCTATGTGACTGTTTAAAACCATGCTGACAGTTGGCTAGTAAGTTATTTTGTGTAAGATGGTCAAGTAATTGTCTGTGAATGCATTTCTCCATGATCTTTGCCAAAGGTGAGAGGAGGGCAATGGGGTGGTAGTTGGAGAGTTCAGTGGATTGTCCTCCTTTATGGAGGGGGATAATATGGGAAATTTTCCATAAACTGGGGATATAACTTTTGGTAATAGTTCTACTGATCAGGATAGAGATGGGATAAGCAATAGCTTTGGCAGATTGTTGTAGGAATTCTGCAGTTAGCTGGTCTGCTGAGGGTGAGCATGGTTTCAGTTTCTGTAGAAGGGTTAGAATATATGTTGTTGGGACAGGTTGAAAATGAAAAGTAGGGGGTGAGGTTGATTCATAGGAAGGTAGAGTGAAGTTGTTTGGTGATAGCTGACTAGCTAGTGTTTGTATAGCATCAGTAAAAAAGGTATTAAAAGCATTAGCTGTATTCATTGTTTTTTTGTGTTCAGTATTTTGAGGGTTTGGAGTAGTGGATTGCCCTGGATGGAGTAGTTGGTTAATACTAGACCAAAATTTCTGCGGCTTGTTTTGATTAGCTTGTTGGGATTGCAGGTAGTAGTTTCTTTTGTCAGATATTATAGCTTTCTTAGTTTCATTTCTTAGTTGTCTAAATGTTAGTTGGTCTATACGGTTTCTTGTTTTCCTCCATTTTGCCCAAAGTTTGTTTCTAAGATTTATTTTATGTTTAATTTCTTTTGAGAGCCATGGAGCATGTTTGGTTTTAATTCTAATTAGTCTGGTTGGGGCATGGTGGTTGAGGATGGCAAGGAAGTTGGAGTTAAAGTAGCTAACGGCTTCATCTAAAGGGAGGTTTTGTTAGGGGGACCAGTTACATGCTCTTAGTTCCATCTGAAAAAGTTCAGGGTTAAAGTACTTTTTAGATCTGATGTTTTTAACAGATGTTGGAGTGGGAAAGTTGATTTTATGTCTGATGATATAGGTAAGAGAGTGGTCACTTAAATCATCATGGAGGGTTCCTGAGTCATATATGTGAGGATGATGGTTTATGAGAATCCAGTCTAATAAGCTTGATTTCTTGTTAGATTTATTTATCCTGGTAGGGGAGGTAATGGTTTAGGAATACCCATATAGGTTAATACGGTTTGTGGGGCGGCTGCTGCAGTAGCAGGTCCAGTCAAAATTTGTGTCGCCTAGGATAATGGTTTCTTGAGGCAGGTTTTGGAAAAAACAGCAAAGTATGTTTTCCATGGTGGCAGTGTTGTTACCAGGAGGTAGATATATACAGACACTATAGATGGATTTGGAATTGTTAAGAAGAAGTTTGGCAATAAGAATTTCTGCATTGGAGTCTAAAGGTGGTTTACAGTTATGAGTGGTTAATTGTAAGCTAGATTTATATAGGATAGCAACCCCTCCACTTTTTTTGGATATTCGGTCTAGTCTCAGGATATTATATCCAGGTGAGACGATTTCATTGTCTTTGGTTACAGGTTTTAACCAAGTTTCTTTTAAGCAGAGAATATCAAAGGAATAGATTTCAGTTAGAACTTGGAGTTGAGTTACTTTATTGTTTATACTACGTATATTAAGATGAGCAATTAAAAGGGAGTTTGATGGTTTAGCGAGGGCTTGGGTAGATGATTCTTTGAGGTTGAGGTGAGAGATAGGAGTTGTTGGAGGGCCTGGGTTAGGGTGGATGTCACCATCCTTTAAAGAGAGTAGTAGGCTTAGATAGTTTGGGTTGGGGCATCTGTTGTATAGAGACAGACATTTTTTGGGGTTTAGATTGTTGTATTTTCTGTGTGGTGTTCTATGATATTTAGGAAGTATGTAGTTAGATGAAGATGTGGAGGATGGCCTAATGGTTAAGGTGTTTGCCTTACAAACAACAGGTGGTGTGTTTTGGGAGTCTCAAAGGATAATTGGCTAGGCTTAAAAAAAAATGGCTGTTAAAGGCTAGTATTAACCTATGAACCTATGAATAAAATGGAAAGGTGAGTTTGGAGAGTTGGTTTCTTTTTTGGGGTAATTTAGGTTGGGGTCTAGTGGGTTTTCAAAAGAGGTAAATAGATGGGTGAGGATTAAAGGAGGTAGTAGTGAGAGTGTGAATAAGAGTGGGATAAAAGATGGGATGGGTTGTTTATTCATTATATGAATAGATATAGGTTCTTTGTAGGTGGTAGATAGAAATGTATTGGGTAGAGATGAAAGAGGGAGTAGGGTGTTGTGTGATAAGAGGAGAATAGTAAGAGGTTAATAGTAGTGGAGTTGGGTAACTGGAGGGTCGTTAGAGAGAAAAGGGAGTGGGAAGAGTGTATCTGAAGAGGAATGGTAAGAGCACGAAGTATGATTAAAGAGTAATGGGAAGAGGAAGAGGTGTGGTTAGAGCGTAATGTGAAGAGGAAGGGGTGTGGTTAGAGAGTATAAAGGTAGGACCCCTGGGGGTGGGTGAGATTTGGGGGTAGGGAGGGGAGCGGAGTGAGCCCGCAGGGCGAACGGAGCGGGTAGAAACAGATACTGAAGCAGTTAACGAAAAACATTCAGCTTAGGCTAAGTCTAGTGGTAAAATGGAATAGAATAGGGGCTAGAAGGTGTCTGTAGTCTGTAGATATGGAGGGGAAAGGAAAAAAAAGAGAGAGAGGACTAGAGAGGTGTCTGTGGACAGTAGAAATGAAGGAAAAAAACAAAAGAGACAGCTAAATAGCACTTCGGGGACTAGTTAAGTTAAGAAATGAGGTAAGTAGTTGATCATGAGAAAAAGGGTAAGAGAAGAAAATGCCTGGAATTAGGGTGCCATCTAGTGGGCAGGTCAAGTATTGCAGGCTAGTTTGAGAGGGAGTAAAATTGGTAGACTGCAGTAGTAAAGTGAGAAAAAAACAAGGGGGATATCTATGCAGGTAGGAGGAGTGAGATAGTGAAGTTAATGAAGAAGGGGGACCTTGAAATGGTAAGAAATATTCCTGCCTGCACCCCCCAAACTAGCATAACATTTCTTATTGTCAGTCACAAAAATTCTAAATACAGAAAAAAACATGCAGCACATAATCTAAAATTATTAAATTAGAATCCTTTAACTGAATAACTAGCAATATAACAGCCAGAGCTACAGTGAGGGAGTTTGATGCCTCGGGTGACAAACCCATTTTGTGCCCCTAGCTCCACCCCAGACTCTTGCTAGCCCTGTCACAGTCCAATGACTGCCACACTCACCATAGTATCCTCGGAAGTTACTAGGCTAATGGCTCTAGGGCCCTTATAAGCCTAGCCAAGTTCTCCCCTTATTTCCATGATCAGAACCTATTGCCCCTGTCCAAGAGGGACACAGGTGGAACCCCTGGGTGTGAATTTACGGTTACCCATCCAATTGTCCAGACTGTGTTTGAAGAGGGCCAATGAAGTGCTCTATTTGACATTAAGTAGGAGTCTGTTCCAAAGGTGTGCTAACCTCTGGGAGACAAATCTGTCCCTCCAGCAGGTTGTATTAATGTCACATACCAGGTTAAGGTCTTTAGAGTGAGTGACCCATGTACCATTTGACTTACGGATATGTAGCATTTCCAATAAAGCAGGGTCAGAGATTGCTTTATATGCAAGGCAGAGATCATCTCTGAGTAGTTTGTATGAAACAGAATAAAGGGACAGTGATTTCAGATGATTCACGTAGGACAGATGCTGAAGTCCTTGAATTTTCCTTGCGAGGAAACTTTGTGGTCTCTCCAATTACTGTAGGCGCTTGGAAAGGTACAGACCAAAAGGGGCATTGTACTCAATTATTGGCCTGATAAAGGAAGAGTACTTAGCTGTTATAATTTCTTTTTTTCCTGGAGGCAATGCCCTTACTTATGAGATGAGCGATATAGAATGTCCTTCTTACCACCATGGAGACATGGTGATCAAAGGTAAGGTTGCTGTCAACCTGTGTGCCCAGGTCTCTTACCACTGACTGCATACTTAGGGTGTTGCTATTGAAGTGGTAGTTAGCAGGAATGTTGCTCTTAACAAAAGGGATGATAATACATTTTTTGCATTGAGTTTAAGGCCATGATTTTGGCACCAATCATTTGTTTGTGTAAATACCCTCTTGTTGGATGTTAACATAATTTGGAAATTATATGTCTACTGTCAGTTTGCAGTCATCAGCAAACTTTGTCAACCACAGACCTTTTTGCTAGTACTTTGGAGAAATAGATTCCAAACAATATAAGTCCTAGAACTGATCCTTGTGGAACACCAGTGGTCACAGGTCTGCTGTTGGAGGTGGATTCCCCTATTTTGACTATATGTGTTCTATCAGTGAACCAGTTAGTGACCCATCTAATGAACCCTTCATTGACTTACACTGATTTTGAGAAATTACTCACACCTTTTGCACTTTACAGTAACTGCATTTGCATGATAATCTAACTGCGTCCTTATATTTGGATCATTCAAATACAAATTCAAAATTATACGACCGCTCCCAATTTGCAGTCATCAGCAAAACTGGTTGCAGGTCTGCTGTTTGAGGTGGATTCCCCTATTTGGCAATATGTGTTCTATCAATCAGCCAGTTAGCAACCCATCTAATGAACCCTTCATTGACTTACACTGATTTTGGGAAACTACTTGCACCTTTTGCACTTTACAGTAACTGCATTTGCACGATCATCTAACTGTGTCCTTATATTTAGATCATGATTCAAATACAAATTCAAAATTCTCCACAATTGCCACAGGTAAGAGAACTGTTACTATTCTAACTCTGAGGTCACTGCACCTTGGAGAGGTAAATTATCTGTTACTGCAGAGAAAACAAGTATTATACTATTTCTATGGTGTTTTGACCTCAAATACAGAAGTGGGGAATTTAGCCTACCATGTGGTGGGGTAAAGAGTGGCAGTGGGTTTGCTCCTAAAAAACTACTTTTTAAAAGCTTGTGGACATGGTGACATGCAAAAAGTGTTACCCAGCATGACACATTTTCCAACACAGCACAAGAGTTATTGTGCAGGAGGATACCATATTCAGTAATTCAAGCCTCACTCTCTGCTGATAGTCCTATACTTACATGTAAAGCATCAGGTTTGTAGCAGGACATAGACATCTTTACTTTTCATAGTACTGACTATTTCACTCTTTCAGTGATATTATATATCTAGGCAAATGGAACAGCAAATGCATCAAAAAATAATTCCCTTATTTCTGTTACTGCAGTTATTTGCATTGACCTCTGATTGAAATTTCTAGCAGTGAAGAGACATGAGTCTAAGTCCTTGTCATACACTGTCACATGTCATATAACAGTGACATGTCAGTATGATGCATCCACCTCTGTTACTGTACCAGACAATTTTTACACAGGTTTGGTGAAAGTCTAAGTGAAACACCATATACTTATTCAAAACCCCTTTAGAAATATAAAGAGGTACATAGCTTCTATTCCTTGCCTGCTTATCCTGCATAAGCATGCATGTGTGTGCATATCTGCAAAAATGTGTAGACATACATACGTGTATTTTCTGCTCTGGTCATGGCCATTCCATCTCCCCCACTAAAATCCTCGGCAACCTCGGCAGCTCATTGTCTTTTCTCACAGCCTCTCTTCCAACTTAGAATATGTTCTTCCTTTCCTTTCCTGTATAATTATATACATTTTCTGCTACTACATGTTCACTCTCTGCTTATTTACTGATTTTTTTTCATTACCTAAGCTAGTTGGGTTATGAATTGACGTGAAGGGGTTAACAGGTATATGCCCCATACGGTACAGAAATAATAACAAAAATATTGACTGCACCTAAGAGGGACAAGTGCCCTACCAAATAGTACAATTTAAGCATTGCTATTATTCTGACCTGTTTATCAGTCACCTGATGTTGTGATAACATCATTTACCTTGATATTGTAGCACGTATAACCACGGATTCCTACATTATTGTCTGTCTGCCTTTTGAGTTTTCTTTTCTATTAATTTAACACTCTTTTATACAGCCTGTCACTCACTCCTTAGGGCTTAAATTCCTCAAGCTCCCTTTCTGCTCTCTCTGCTGCTGTTAATTTAGTCACCACTAAAAGACTATAACGGTTTTTTTTTTTAATAAAAAAATAAATAAATAAGGTTTCATAGACATCAAAAACAATACAAAAAGTTTGTTAAAAATATTCACACTCCTTCAGCAAACTCTGCCCACTAAATATTCTCATCTTCACAATAAACAAAATTGTAAAAAAAAAAATGGCCTTTAAACTTTAATTTACACTTCTTAAATGTTGCATCATAGTCAGTGCCGTAGAACTCACATGACAGCACAGAAGACTCTTGCGAGAGAATGTCTGAGGTGGCATAACTTAAGTCAGGCTTAAGGACAATGATTAGGCCGTTTGAAGTCAGCTAGCTGAGGTGAAGTAGCTCACATGAAACATAAAGAGGAGACAATGATTGTTTCAGAAGGACTGAAGGAGGCAAGGAAGAGGAGACGGAGAAAAAAAAAGAAGTAAACTTGTTTGAAATAAGTGTTTTTTAAACACATACAGTAGGCACTCAAACTCTTACATGGCACTGGAAACTGGCCAAATTATCTAAAGGTAAGGTTTAGTGAGTGTTACTGCTTTATCCAGACGGGAAGCTAATGTTTTAGACTGATTCTCTTTAGCAGCTGACTGTTTAACTGCTTTAGTGAGAATGGAACTGCCATTACACTTATGTTCCACTCTCTATGACTGATAGTCCTCCACTTATATTAGTGTAGCTTTTTACTGTTTAAATTTAACATATTAAAACCTTTTACTAGTAAAGTTTAAACTTACGTATAAAAAAGACTGAAATTACAGAATAAGTATATTATATTTTGCTATTTTTCTTTACTGTCCCTAAGCCCTTAGAGCATGTGAAGCTTACACTTAATTCAACCTGCGTACTTCATGGTGCTGGTAATGTCTGCCACACAAAAGATGCAAAGACGTTATGGCTTAGGGCGTTTATAGACCTCTAGAGGACTCAGACAGTCTGCATATTGTGTTAACTGTAGTAGCTCTTTTCAAGTCCAGATTCTATGAAAACAAACTCCAGTCACAGTCCGTTGTACTAATAGATCCCTTGATACTGATGCTATTATAAATTGAAGGCACTCCAGGTTGATTAATCACAATTGATAGAGCCTTAACTGTGATACCATCTTCTTCATTGGACACAATACCTCAATCTATGCAACATATAAAACAAAAATTAAAATCTTGTCTGACCAATAGCTTTTAACAGTACCCAGTGTCTGATCATTATACAAGGGAAGTTTTAAGCCTGTATAGCATTATTTTCTAGCTCAGAGCTCACTTCTTCTGCTTTTGTTGAACCATATGGATCAACATTTTTATACAGAATGTCAGCTGCTGCATGTACTTACAAGGTGCACCTTTAAGAGAACACTATTGGAAATATACACAGGGTATATACTTCTGTAAATCGCATCTGCTACAGATTCTTATAGGCTATACTTCTATATAGAGCACAAACTGCTATAGATCTACTGGGCAAAAATTTATAGACACCACCAGGTGGCTGCTGTAGATAGTCACAGGGTAAACATCTACAAAAAGAACACAGTCTTTTGCATATACTTATAGTGAAAATGCAAAAAGTGGCTAATGCAACACATACTCACAGGATATACTTTTATTTAGTGCTGACTGTATAGATACCCCTGTTACATTAAAAAAGAAACATTTATTCTAGATATCCAGAGAATGTAGTTGCACAGAGTATTTGCAGCTACAGATACTCACAAGTTACACTTGTACTACAGATACTCATAAGCTACTTTTCTACAAAGAGTGCTCATAGAGTATACTTCTAGAGAGTGCTAGTACTCATAGGATATACTTCTATAAGGAGTGCAGGTTGCAAAATATACTCACAGGCTACACTTTGGCAAAGTGTTTTGTCTACAGTAAATAGCCATATGGTATATTTTGGGTCTATATTAAAAGCCCTAAATGACAAATGATTGAGTCTATGTACATCGACACATAAAGGTCGATGTACATAAACAGCGAAACACGAAAACTGTGAAATTCGAAATGCCGAACGTGTTTCCTAGTCAGAAGCGCGATGGTGGGGATAAGGAAACATATCCTTTTCCCCACTGTAATGCGGTCTCAGAGTTGGTATATTAAGGTAGGGGGGTGTGGGGGGGGGGGTGAAGCAATTATTTAGTGTAATGTTTTACTTACCTGTGTGGCGTGTTCTGATGACGGAACTCATTCGATATTACAAATTTCGTGGTTTTTATGTTTCGCTGTTTATATACATTGACCTTTATGTGTCAATGTACATAGACTTGAGCATTTGTCATTTTGGGCTTTTAATATAGACATGTATATTTCTACAGAGTGCTGGGTAGTGCAGATATTTATAGGACACACCTCCACAGAAAGAGCTATATGCAACAGATACTCATACAGTAAACTTCTACAAAGAGTACTTACTGCTATAGATACTCCCAGGGTACACATCTGCACAGTAGTATCTGCTACAGATAGTCATATGATACACTTACATAAGAAATGCTGACTGCAGTAGATACTAATACAGTACACTTCTACAAACAGTACTTACTGCTATAGATACTGCCAGGGTACTCACCTCTGCACAGTAGTATCTGCTACAGATAGTCATATGATACACTTACATAAGAAATGCTGGCTGCAGTACATACTCATACAGTACACTTCTGCAAAGAGCACTAACTGCTATCAGTATACAAAGGGTGCACACACTTCTACAGCTTGTAGGGGGGCTGCAGGTGGTCTTAGTGTACACTTCTGTGAGTGTTGGCTGCAACAGAAATTCATACAGGATGCTTCTACAAAACGTAATTACTGCAATAGGTACTCATACTGGGTGCTGCAGGAACTCATAGAATGCACTTGCACAAGGACAGCTGCAACAGATACTTACAGGGTGCACATGTACAGAGAGTACAGATGTCCCAGGCACCCACAGTGTACACTGTTATAAGGAGTTCTAGTTGCAATGGATACAGTTAACTTACAGGTGGACAAAGTGTGATTCCTTAAGCATCAATTGTCTGAGGCTCAAGACATCAAGGATGAGATGCTGACAGCAGTTCTTTATAGGAAATCGCTGTCAGAGAGATTTTTAAGTGTGTGCAGGCACTGATGGCTTTCTTCAATTTGCAGTGACCGTGACGTTACTGTATATATATATATATATATAAATATATATATATATATATATATATATATATATGTGTGTGTGTGTGTGTGTGTGTGTGTGTGTGTGTGTGTGTGTATACATGTATATGTTTGGGAGTGTGGCTGCTACTTCCTGCCCACATTGGGGGTACAAGGGGCTTGCCCCCTTCAAAAAACATTAATTTATTTGCATTTTGTGTTTTGGGCATTAGGATTCAGAAATTCTGATAGCTGGGGGTTTGCTGTTCGACATACCATAGTAAAAGCAATGAATACTCATAGACTACCCTTCTACAAAAAGTGCAGGCTGCTATACATGCTTCTCATGTACAGAGTGTCAAGTCATGCAGGCAGTCATGGATGCGCTACTGTAAGAAGAGTTAACCACTATAGATACTGAGAGGGTATAATTCCTTAAAGACTGTAGACTGCTGTATAGATATTGATATGGTTCACTTATACAGTTTGCTACCTAATATAAATATTTATAGGAGCCATTTCTACAAGGAGTGTTTGCCATAATATATATTCGGGTCTATATTACTTTCTCAGAATCTATCTTCTTCAAATACGAATTCATCGACATCTAAACACTGAAATTGACTTCCACAAACCACAAAATCTTTCCCAGGGTTAGGAAACACATGGCCAGTACCACAACTTTGCCCTTTTCCCCACTGCTCACAGCAAGAGGTTCTCCGGTTCGATTCTCGGCTGGGGTGCCTTCTGTGCGGAGTCTGCATGTCCTCCTGTGGTCGCGTGGGTTTCCTCCAGGTGCTCCGGTTTCCTCCCACATCCCAAAGACATGCAGTAGGTGGATTGGACACTCTAAATTAGCCCTAGGTGTGAGTGTGTGCATGTGTGTGCCTTCTGTGGAAGGTTGGGCGCTGGGCTGGCAACCCAATACCGTAAAACTCCACTGCCAATCATGAGCGGACAGATGATCCGCTGTGGCGACCCCTAAAAAAAAAAAAAAAAAAAAAATAATCCTTGTTTTCCCGCTTCTCCTCGACTAGTTTAGACCAGTTTACAGGCATTGCTGTATTCTGGGCTGTGGTGTAGTTCCTGTGTTGTCCATTACCTTACTTGGATAGAAGGAAGTTTCTTTGCTCACCAGTGGGAGTGGGGAGCCTTGAGCAGCCTACCTGTCCCTGTAGGAAGTGACCTCAGCACAAGAAGCTGTAGTAATTGGTTGTTTTGGACCATTTCTAGCTCTTTTGTAGTTCACTGTTTAAAATCTGCCTCTGGGCGTTTTTTCTGGCTATACTGCTCAGACAAGCTCCTCTTGGTTCTGCAGAGAGGTCCTAGCAGCAGGAAACTCAGAAAAGCGACTACTTTCTGGATTTAAGTATCTTTGCTTTTTTTTCACTTGGAATAGCTTCTGTAGCTTACCCTGAACTAGCTTGAACTGTTTTTTAACTGTTTGCTGCGTTATTTTAAAATCTGCACTTAAAGTTACATTTTAGTCGAATTTGATCGAAAGTTTGTTTGTTTGTTTGTTTAATTTAACTGTGGAGGCTGCCCACTAAAGTGTGCTAGCCTGTGTAACTAATTTATCACTGTTTCTGCATTTTCTGTATGTTTCTACCAAAAACAAAAAACAAAAATAATCCTTGTTTTTCTGCCTCTCCTCGACTAGTTTAGACCAGTTTACAGGCATTGCTGTATTCTGGGCTGTGGTGTAGTTCCTGTGTTGTCCATTACCTTACTTGGATAGAAGGAAGTTTCTTTGCTCACCAGTGGGAGTGGGGAGCCTTGAGCAGCCTACCTGTCCCTGTAGGAAGTGACCTCAGCACAAGAAGCTGTAGTAATTGGTTGTTTTGGACCATTTCTAGCTCTTTTGTAGTTCACTGTTTAAAATCCGCCTCTGGGCGTTTTTTCTGGCTATACTGCTCAGACAAGCTCCTCGTGGTTCTGCAGAGTGGTCCTAGCAGCAGGGAACTCGGAAAAGCGACTACTTTCTGGATTTAAGTATCTTTGCTTTTTTTTCACTTGGAATAGCTTCTGTAGCTTACCCTGAACTAGCTTGAACTGTTTTTTAACTGTTTGCTGCATTATTTTAAAATCTGCACTTAAAGTTACATTTTAGTCGAATTTGATCGAAAGTTTGTTTGTTTGTTTAATTTAACTGTGGAGGCTGCCCACTAAAGTGTGCTAGCCTGTGTAACTAATTTATCACTATTTCCGCATTTTCTGTGTGTTTCTACCAAAAAAACAAAAAAATAATCCTTGTTTTCCCGCCTCTCCTCGACTAGTTTAGACCAGTTTATAGGCATTGCTGTATTCTGGGCCGTGGTGTAGTTCCTGTGTTGTCCATTACCTTTCTTGGATAGAAGGAAGTTTCTTTGCTCACCAGTGGGAGTGGGGAGCCTTGAGCAGCCTACCTGTCCCTGTAGGAAGTGACCTCAGCACAAGAAGCTGTAGTAATTGGTTGTTTTGGACCATTTCTAGCTCTTTTGTAGTTCACTGTTTAAAATCCGCATTTGCATGGCTTTGCGCGGTTGTGCGCATAGCGGTTAAACAAGGTTAAACTTTTTCTGGCTCCGCCAAGTCTGCTCTTCAAATTTTCCCTTAAGGAAGCTCTACTCTTAGTATAACCAGACTACTCACTATATTATAAGCCTAGCACTTGTTCTCAATACTTCTCTACTAAGTAAGCACTCTCGTACTAAGTAAAGCACTACATCTACTTACCACCCCTGTGAATATCCACTTCCCTTAAAGGTACAGCACTCCCTTATACTGTTCTAGCATGTCGAGTGGTAGATTACTGGCGTCGTCTCCAATTCAGCTGGTCAATCTGGGTATCTTGAGACAATGCTACAATTGTCTCATGTACACAGACAACCCTCTCCTCCTCCCAACAAACACAAATACATGTGAGAGATGCAACTATATAGCCAAACTGGAGGCTGAACTCTCTCAACTCAGGGCTGGCATGACCAGACAGGAGGAGATGGCAACCACACACACAACAATCCCAGTCCCACATAGACCTACCACAACTGCAAACCAAACACATAAAACACAAAGACATACTCGGAGGCTCTAATAAAAACTTACCAAAACAACAGAGGCTCCCAAAGCAGACATCCAAAATCCACCACCTCAAAACAAAACACATGCAACACATACTTCAATAAATCAGTGTGTCAACCAATCACAGCCCTTAAGGCCAAACACCTTGCCTGATACACTAGTAATAGGTGACTCTATAGTCAGAGACACTGATGTCCCGCTGACCAGGCTGAACAAGGAGAAGGTGACTGTGAGCTGTCTATCGGGAGCTAGGATCCGCCACATAACACATGCACTCAAGTCACTCCAAAGCAAGTACAAATATGACTCCGTCATTGTCCATGCTGGTGTGAATGACCTGAGGCGTACCTCTCTGGACTACATGAAAAGAGACATAGAGGAGCTCTCCGATTATGTAGCCCAGGCTGGTATGACCCTGACCCTGAGCAGCATCTTGCCCTCACCAAGAATGATACCACAATACAAAGACAAGATGATCAGCTTTAACAATTGGCTCAAGTACTGGTGTCATTCTAAGGGGATCCAATGTCTGTCTGCCTGGGATGACATGTTGGACAAGCCACGC
The DNA here is from genome assembly GCF_019279795.1 of Protopterus annectens. Classification (NCBI taxonomy): domain Eukaryota; kingdom Metazoa; phylum Chordata; order Ceratodontiformes; family Protopteridae; genus Protopterus; species Protopterus annectens. Next base: position 753,302,033 of record NC_056748.1, read on the forward strand.
TGCTTCGCAAGGGATGGCTTACACCTGTCACCACTGGGCTTCCGGATATTGGCTAAGGCTCTTGCCACCCCCATAGTGCCTTTTTAGGCAAGGCTCAAAAAACAGACCCACCTCCTTAGAAAACAAAATGGAAAAAACTAAGGGTAATGCTGCTCAACGCCAGAAGTCTAAATCTCAAGATGCAGGCACTTGATGCACTCCTCAGCATGGAGAACATCGACGTCTGTGCAGTAACTGAAACCTGGTTCAAGGCTCCTGAGAGCACCCCAGCACTACCAGGCTATACCTCGTATCATGCTTTTCGGCCCCAAAACCTGGGCCGAACCACAAAGGGAGGGGGAGTGTCCATATTCATCAAGGACACCCACATCTCCAGGTTAGTAGCAACACATGAAGCATCAGAGACCATACAGGTGAAACTAAACATAGACAAAACTGCCATACAACTGGTAGCATGTTACAGACCACCCTTCTAATCTCAAGAACCCCACTCAGCCTTCCTGAAGACATTGGAGGATATGAATGTATCACAAAATACCATCATACTGGGAGACTTCAACTACCCAAACATAGATTGGGTACATTATTCTAGCCCTAATACCCTAGCCCAAAGGTTCCTGGAATTCATAAATTCAAATGCACTGGAACAACTAGTCACCTCTCCCACTAGGGGAGATAATATACTAGACCTGATCATCACAAACATGGGGACAAAATGCTCCACACCCGAACTATACCCCTCACTAGTGAGATCTCACCACTAACTATTCACCCTGGATATTCTTATCCCACCTCCACCCCAGCACAAAAGACCACAGTGAAAAACTTCTCAAAAGCAGACTTCACTCTTCTTAAGACTGAGATGGTATGCTTTAAGCCCACTGTGCCAGTGGATACCACATCCCACAATGCCAAATCCTTCACAAATGCTTTCTATGGACATCTCCAAGAATGCATGGATCATGCAATCCCAAACAAATCCAAGTCCCTCTCCACCAAAGGTAAGCGTCCTGTCTGGTGGACCTCAGCCATAAACAAATTGTATAACAAAAGAAGGAAGCTACTGCACGTCAGAGCAAAATCCCATGAAGGGAAGACATCTCTGATCAACATTAGCAGAAAACGACGTTCTCTCATAAAAACATCCAAGGCCAACTTTGAGAGAAAAATCGCTAAGGACACTAAAGATAACCACAAAGCCTTTTTCAGCTATGTTAGAAACCTGGATGGAAACCCTCAGATATGCTCAGAGTTGGTTCTCAACAACAAAAAATACACTGAACCCACAGATATTGCCAACATTCTGGCTGACAGGTTCAGTGCAAATTTCTCCCCTCCTTCACCCCCAAAAGAAGAAATACTTATCCCAGCTGAATGTAATCTCCCTGTCATCTCAGATGTCCAAGTGAGAACCGCCCTAAACAAAGCAAAAAACACAGCATCAATGGGACCTGACGGTATCCCGGGTTGCGTGTTACGTGAACTCCAAGAGGAGCTAAACCCACACATAAAAATGCTATTTAACCTTAGCCTTACTTCGGGATATGTACCTGAACACTGGCGTGCAGCAACAGTGGTCCCACTCCACAAGGGGTGCCTCTACAGACCCTGGAAACTACCCCCATAAGCAACCAGCCTGGTCTGCAAAGCTATGGAAAGAATCATTATGGAACTCATAAACAGAGACATAGGGGACCTACAGACACTTGACCCCACCCAGTTTGGCTTTGTAAAGGGCAGATCCTGCCTTTTAAACCTGGTTGACTTTTTTGAAACAGTCACTAGAGCCATTGATGAGGGCAAAGCAGTCCATACAGCATACCTGGACTTGGCTAAGGCCTTCGACACAATACCCCACTCAGGCATCATAGATAAGCTCAACAGCTTAAAAGTAAACCCTTATGTCACTAGATGGGTTGCAAACTGGCTAAAGGACAGAACCCATAAAGTTAAAATCACTGGAGCGATGTCAGACTCGAAAACAGTCACAAGTGGTGTCCCACAGGGATCTGTCCTGGGACCACTCTTGTTCGGCATTTATTTCTCAGATGTTAAAGCAAACATGGGAAGGCTGTGGCTGACAAAGTTTGCAGATGACTGCAAACTAGGCGCCATAGTCGATACACCAGCAGACACACACATCCTACAAAAAGGCCTCACAGAAACGGACAACTGGTGCGAGTCACGGCCTTAAACTAAATGCCAAAAATGTATAGTCATCCCCTTTGGGAAAAACAAAGTACCCACAAATTATCACATAGACAGCAACCCACTGAGTACAGAAAAAGTAATCAGAGACCTAGGGACCCAAGTCGACAGCGACCTCTCATTTGACACCCACGTTGCCAAAGTGGTTAGAAAAACATTCTACCTTGCACACCTCATCATGAAGGGATTCACATCCAGATCCAAGGATGTCATTGTACCCCTATATTCCTCCCTCATCAGACCCATGATTGAGTACAATGCCCCATTTGGTATGTACCTCACCCGGCATTTGCAACAGCTGGAGAGACCACAAAAGTACCTCACCAAGAGGATCAAGGGTCTCCAACATATGTCTTATTCTGCCAGACTAAAGAAACTTCAGCTCTATTCAGTAGCATACCACCTGCTCAGAGGTGATCTCTGCCTGACGTACAAGGCCATGTCCAATCAGGATCTGATGGACATGCTCCACCTCAAAAAATCCAAATCCATCAGGACCACGAGAGCTAAAGACTTAAACCTCGGCACAAGTATGAATAGGACAAGCTGGAGGGATAGATTCATAACCCAGAGGCTTCCCATGCTTTGGAACAAGATCCCAGTTCGTACTCACTGACTCTCTTCAAGAGAAATCTTGATGAGTGGATGGGAGATCGTAAGTTTACCCCAGGGGTCACATCTGTGTCACTGCTAGACAGGGGCACAGTAAACTAATTCTATTATATAAGGGGACCTTCATTGTGTCACTACTAGACAGAGGCACAGTATTCTAAATTTATTCTGTACATTTTTTGTACCATTTCATGGGGTGGCAAAAGCCACATCACTATGGCTAGGCTTACAAATGCCCCAGGGCAGATAGCCTAGTACTATACTATGAAACTATGAAACTAACCGGGAAAAGCCGAAAGAAGAAGAAGAAGTGTGATGTTGGAGTTGGTACATATATATATATATATATATATATATATATATATGTATATATATATATATATATATATATATATATATATATATAGATATATATATAGATATATATATATATATATATATATATATATATATATATATATATATAGATAGATATATATATAGTTAGGTGGTGTGGGGGGTGCAGCCCCCCCACTTGGGTAGGTTTGATTTAGTGCAGTCTGTGTTTTAGTGTGCTAGGGGGCAATTTTGCATTTCACTGACATGTGTTTCCGTGTTTAGGTGTCGATGAAGTTATATTCGGTGAAGATAGATTTTGAGTAAGTAACATAGACCCATATATTCATATGGTACACTTTTCCAAATACTGATAATTGCAATATGCACTTACATAGTAAACATCTGTGTAGATACTCATAATATGGATGTCTATAAGCAGTGGATGCAACCACAGACAGTTGTACAGTACATTTCTACAAAAAAATTCTGACTGTTATAGATATGTATGTGGTACACTTATAGAGAGTGCTGGCTAGGGTACTGGCTGCAACAGGTACACACAGGGTACTTTTATACAAAGACTGTTGTCTGCTAGAGCTAGTTATATGGTACACTTCGAGAGTTCTTAGTGTTTCAGATACTCTCAGGCTATACTTTCTCAAGGACAGCTGTCTGCAACAAATATTTAGAGGTACATTTCTACAATTACTACTGGCTGCTTTAGATCCTCTCATTGTTGACTTCTACAGAGTGCATTCTGGTATAGATGCTCCTATATACACCTCTGTGAGGAATACTGGATGCAACAGATTCTCATGAAGTATGCAAAGGTGTTCATATAATACATTTTTACACAGTGCCAAGTGTTGCAGGTTCTAATATGACAACCTTCTGTGAGTGGTGGTTGTTACAGATACTCATAAAATATATTTTTTTCAAAGAACAACAGCTGCTGTGGACATTTCCATGGTACATTTCTGCAGGTCCCTGCAAGTTACCCATAACGCAGCTTTAGGACACACCTACGTTGCTCTTCACATTGTGTAAAGTAATTACATCGCACTCTGGTACACCCAGGTCACCTGCACATTTCACTAAGTTTTACATATTCCATTCCTCACTTTTATTCAGATTCATAGCTTACTTGTGTAAGAAAAGAGTTAGTTGTTAACCAGAGCTTTAGATGATTCTTCTCAATCCTCAGCTAACATGTTGCCCACTATATAGTATATCAGACCTTTACATATTGTGCTTACACTTTCTTTTGTTTTATTTAATGTGCAATTCATTCATGTTGTGAGATGGCAAGGCTGCATCACAGAAGGCAGGGATCCTTGTTATAATCCCAACAACAGCGAAGGTGACCATTGAAATTGTAAGACTGTAGCCAGTATATAGTAAGTATGAAGTTCTGGTGCATCAAAATAACCCCACTACTCTTAGGTGGGGTGACCTTAGACGTAGAATATATCATTACCAGGGACACACTGCAAAGACATTTTAAAAGTGTAGCAGTCAACAAACAACTGAGCACAAATTAAAAAAAAAGAAGAATAAGAAAGAGTAGCAATATGTTAATCTGCTTTTTAAATACTTAATTGAAGTCTATTTTTTGCAAATGTTGTGAAAGGAAGCTAGAGTGCAGTCAGAGTTGAAGAGGTGATAGGGGCGTGGCTAGGATGCTGAACTGATAGCTGCACTTCATTTCAGCTCTCTTACCTCAATACAATTCCTGACAGGAATTTTACAAAATAATATTTAATTTGAAGAAATTTTTATTACTAACTTATTTCTAATAACTCTGAGCATCTATAAGAAAAATTTTATTGTCAGAACTTGAATAATTCCTGTCAAATTAATTACTGGAAAATCAGCACCAATATCAGCTTTACAGCATGAGTCATCTAAGGAATACAGCACAAGACTCTTCTCTCAAAAAGACCTGCAGTCTCTCATTACAAATATACAGGAACTTACAATAAAAATCGACAAGATGGACAATAAAATAGATACTTTTAAAGAAAAGTGCTCACAACAACTGGAACAGCTTCAAGAAATGTTTACACAGCAGAAAGGACAGATATCACTTATTGAACAGTCATTAAGTGACATTGACACTAGAGTTCAAGTAGAAGAACAACAAACTGAATTCTTACTTCAACAGAATACATATTTACTAGAAAAACTTGATGATATGGAAAACCGAACAAGAAGAAATAATATTAGAATATATGGTCTACCAGAAAAATCTGAAGGGGACAATATGATAAACGTTCTTACCACCTGGATACCAGATGTAACAAAAATACCTGAAGCTCTTTCATATGGTATAGAGCGGCATAGATCACTAGCAGCTTCTGGAAATGCTTCTTCTCCGGTAAGAACAAGCCGAGATCTATAATTGTGAGACTTTTTCTACACAAGATAAAGATCTTATATTAAGAAATGCTTGGGCAAATTCTCCCATCAAATACAATGATTCATTAATAAGATTTGACAATGATTATTCTGCAAAGGTGGTTTCAAAAAGAAAAGAATTTCTACCAATAAAAAACCTTGAAGAAAAAGCAACTGAAAGTCCATCTTTTATTTCCAGCAAGACTGAAAGTTTTCTACCAAATGGAATAAAAATCTTTGAAACAGTAGATTCAGCAATAAAATACCTTACCAACAACAACATCCTAACACATGAAGAATCTATGGACTGGACAATAAGTACACCGAAGAGAAATGCTGAAGTAAATAATTGGAAAACTGTTGAGCAAAAGAAAAAAAACTAAAGGACAAATAATCTTACATATGTTATATTCTGTAAAAATCTAAATAATAATACTAACAACAAAAGAAAAGTTCTTACTGTCTTCAAGTTACACCAAAACAGGTACTGTTTTCAATTATATTTTAAATGTCAAAATTAGCATAAATGTAAATACATTTATCTCAAATCACATCAATATACTAAGCATAATTTAAACATTACTCTATTTTTCATTATTATCCATCTATTATTTTCATATTCTTAATCAGAGTAATCAATGCATAATAATGTTCCCAAATAGTTTATTTATTTATTTATTTATTTATTTTCTCTCTTTGTGTTTTGTTGTTTTTATTTTTCTCTTCTTTTTATTAAATCTTCATTAACTTATAATACTTTCATCAGTATATGGTTATATTGCTTAATACGTATAGTAATGGCTGCTATATAACTTATTATCAGTTACATCCCTGATAGTATTACTTTTTATAAGTTAAAAGTGTCCCTGTTTGGATAAACGCTAATGCTGGGCAGAAATGTGTTGCTTTTGAAATGAAGTATTTCAGTTAGGATGTATCATAAGACTACTTTAAATAATCTTAAAAGATGTTCTGCCTTTGACCCATATGCACATACTGATATAGTCCAGTGAAAAAATATGTTTTAAGTGATATTTTGAGGCTATAAGTCATGTGTGTTGTGGCTCCAGACATCCGGAGTTGAAAGATGCTTGTGACTAGCTTAGATATCCTGTTGTCTTTTCTTTTGTAGAGAAATAAGGCATAGCATGTTTAAAATGCAAAGTTTGACAGTTGTGAACACTACTCCGTAAACTAGAGTGCTTGCGTGCCACTACATGAGTTTGTCACCAAATAAGAGGAGGGAAAAGAAAAAGAAAAAACACATACCTTTTCCTGCTTGGTTCTCGAGACAATTTAACAGCCACAAACATCACTAGAAACTTGAGTTACTTATTGCTTGTCGCATTTACTTGTGTACGCCATCCCTGACTCTTTCTAATTGACGTCTAGTCAGAAAATAAGCTAGGTTCACATTTAAAGATACAGAAACCTAAATTCCTTCTAAGGAAACATAAATAATATAAAAGGTTCATATAAATATACACAGATATTTATTTTTGAAGCACTTTCAGTTTATGGCTACTGATGTCTTCTAGCACCTTGATAGATAAGGACATATATCTGCTTGTCTTTCTATCAGTTTAGATTTCCAGACATTTTAGCTATCCCTTACTATGTTTTATACAGCAGAGTTTAAAAAGCAGAAATTAATCATCAGCAAATAAAATCACTGCTGTTTTACAAATTCTCTAAAGAGTCTAGTAAATGTCAAGCAACTGATAGGTTTGTTTTGGGGAGGGTTGCCATTTCCCACGCTGGTGCTCCTGCAGAATACTACTGATGTCCTGCTGCCAAGGTATGCCCTCGGGTGGGCAGGTGGGATGCAACAAGAAGGTTGGATGTGCATTTGGCAAATCAAACATTTAGATGGCGGTATGGTATACTAGATGGAGAAAGTGGAAGCAATGATTGTATAGGCAACTATAATGAGTAACATAACAACAGTGGATTTGACCCGGTGTGTCAATTATACAATGTTTATATCCCATGTGGCTTTGGGCTTTGTCGAAGCATCTGTGTTCTACACACATATTGTGTTGGATCTGATTTGAGTGGAAGGGGGAGAGGCTTAGCCCACACCTTAATTTGTTACTGGGTTGCCATGCATTATGGGCATGCATTGTGGCAGGTACTCAACGGGCTATCCATCCTTAGATGGCTCATGCTGTTCCCGTTTGCTCATCTGAATGGTGACTGCGGCTGTGCTCTTCTTGTTATGTTGCCTGGCTGTGGCTTCACCCTTCTTATGATATTGCCTGGCTTTTTACATTATCAAGAATGACACAATACTAGTGTATGCGGGTATATCATGTTACTGTTAGTGTGGACAAGGATGCTTGACAATGCAACTATGATTCTTGGACCTTTCTGCAGACGGTGTGTTGTCTGGCAGTTGAGAGCCTGGTTGTTCCTGATCAGCGGACCTGTATTTTTGTGTTTCAATGTGACTGCATGAAAGGATGCCAGTATTGGTCTGCAAGTTTGGTGGGCAGTAGATTCGTTGGGGATTGATTTGAGGAGACACTTGTATTATGGCTGGGGCACTTGACATTTGATAAATGTATCCTCTCAATGATGCGTTCTGTCTGGTCATTGGCTGTAAAACAACTTTTCTGAGAAATATTGTTGTGGTGCCAGTTAATGATTTGGATTAAATGTTTCTATATACAGTCGTGAAGCAATTGCCAGGATAAAATGGTACTCTTGCAGTGCATGGATCATCGTGGCTGTCCTCCGATGTTGGAGGAAAAACAAGCTTCTTGGACACCTTTTGACGTGGTAAAGGTGTTACCCCATGGTTTGAATACATTTTGTCTCTTTGCTGCAAAATGGGTTGGGAATTTTGGCCTGTAATATTTTCTGCATGGTGGTTTGAATCTTGGCAGCTTCCATTGTTTTGATGTGTTCTCCAGTATACTTTTGTTCAGTCATAGGATTGAATTACTGGTGTTGAGTAGGTCAGGATTGTATCTCCAGCACTTGTTGTCAGCAGATAGACTCACTGGTTGGGTGTCAGTCTAAGCTGTGGGAGTTGATGTGTGATATACATAGATGTTTGCTTTGAGGGTGTGGTCAAGTGCTGCAGTTTTACCTCTGTACTGTGTCAGTTTTCATTGTGCAGGGTCCCTCTGAGGGTTGATGGAAGTGTTGGCAACAAGACACTCAATCAGGTAACAACATTATGAGTGGTCTCTTGGATAAGGGAGCTGTCTAAATTGTGATCTTGTTGTCTCCAGCCATGGGAATTGTCATTGAAAAGCTGAAAAATGCAATCAGAGGAACATATTTAATGTCTACTAAAGAAATATTAATATACTTATACATTGTATCGCATTTCAGTTTATGTTAAACATGAAATATGATGTGGTTTCAGAACTATTCATGTTTTTATTCCAATATGACTTTGCAAATATTAATTTAAACACTGGTTTCGGACTTGAGTAGTCTAAAACAATTGCACAACAATGGTACTGTATTATACAGTAATGTCAGTAAATAGTTTTCAACAGATGTATGAAATATACAGTTATAGATTTTAACATGATGTTTATTAATACCCTAAATTATTTTGAAATGATACTACCTTAATCTAAATATTTGTACCTTTTGAAACCTGCTTAGAAGTAAGTATTATTGAATTACAATAAGATGAGTAAAGAATATATGTATATATTTTAGCTGATTAGATTATCTTAATATATTATTCAATTATCTTTATTTAAAACTAAGAGGATAAGAGAAACTGATCCAAATATTATTTGTGAGGGTAGAAAGTTTGTTTGGTTAGATTCACTAACCAAACGAGAGGTATATTACCTCATAGCAATAGGGAATGGCTTTTAAGGTTAAGAATTACAAGTTTGGAAGTTCTTTGTTTTTTTATTCTATCACTTTGGTGTCACTCAGAAACATGCAAAAATCATACAAGAAAAACTTTTTGAATACTGTATCCAAGATGGAACTAAGAATAAACAATATTTACATAAACTCACACATAAAACAAACTCAAAACTAGGAAATGAAATGTTTATCCATAAATGTTAATGGTCTAAATAATAGTAATAAAAGGAGAAGCCTATTCAAGTACATAAACTTACATAAACCACAAATAGTCTTTTTACAAGAGACACACTTATTAGATAGAGATATAAACAACTTAAATATTAATAATTACACAGTACTAATAAACTCTCAATACAAAACAAAAAAGAGGAGTAGCTATACTACTTCAACTCAACTATAACACCTAAAATAATTACTACTCATCAAGATACATCAGGTATGTTTTGTCTAGTTTCAATAGAGTTAAATAAGAGAATCTATACGTTAGTAAATCTATATTGGATCCCAGGACTAGGATTAAAAACAGTTAAACAGCATTTTGAAGAGATAATTCATTTAACTAAGGGTAGCCTGATATTGGCAGGAGACTTCAACTGTATAATGAATGAAAAAGATACAGATTCTAAATCCAAAAGAAGAAAACAACCCATCTCTAAAGCACTATCAAAATTTATAGATACCTTGTATTTAAAAGATATAAATGAATTTGCAGAACCAGACTCACTAATCTTCACATTTTATTCTCATAGATATAAAACTAACTCTAGAATTGATAGAATATATGTTGCCAATGACCTAATAACAAAAATTGACAAAGTCAAAATCATAAATTGTCCTTTATCTGATCATAATGCCATAGTCTTTGAGATAGAGCTTACACCATTTTATTCAAATCCCATTACTAGGATACCTTCCTATATCACAAAATTGAGAGATTTCAAAGAATTTTATGAAGAAACAATCAAAAACTTTCTAGAAATAAATTACACAGAAGATATTTCAGAAATATATGTCTGGGACTCATTAAAAGCAGTTACATATGGGAAGATATTATCCTGGTACATAAATAAAAGGAAGTTATGGAATAAAGATATGCTAGACTTACAAAACAAAGCAGATAAATTGAAACTGGAAATACAAAAGGGTAATGCTACTCAAGTTCAAGAACTTACACAAATCAATAAGAAGTATACAGAATTGCTACACCATAAGATTATGATTAACTTAGAAAAGATAAAAATAAACTCATACTCTACTAATTCAGCACACCTGAGATACTTAACTAATAGAACAAAAAAAATAATTAAATCTAAGCAAATAAAAGAAATATTTATTCCCAATACTAACAAAAGAGTTACGGAACTAAATGATATTTTAGAAGCATTCAGACTCCAATTTAACATTGATAATTCCATAAATACTCAAGATACACCTACTAAGGATATAAAAATACTTAGAAAACAATATTCATATTAAATTAACACAAGAACAAATAGACATTATAAACAAACCAATCAATATGACAGAATTAAAATCACAAATTAAAAGCTCAAGACAAATAAAGCACCTGGCCCAGACAATATGCTACCAGAAATGTATAAATTAATACCCAATCAAGCCATATCTTTATTATTAAAAGTATATGATATAGCCAATAAAGATTTGAATATACCACCCTCTTGGAAATATTCATTGATATCCCCAATTATCAAACCAGATAAAGATGAAAAACAGTGTTCCTCATATAGGCCAATATCATTACTCAATATAGACTACAAGATGTTTATGGCTATATACGCAGATAGGATCAAACACTTTCTTCCTTTCTTAATTCACAAAGATCAAACAGGTTTTATTAAAGGAAGAAATACTTCAGATAATATTAAAAGAATACTAACATTAATAGATTATAGCAAACATAAAGTCCTAAATTTAAATGTAATCTCATTAGATATTAATAAAGCTTTTGATTCGGTTAACTGGAACTTTCTTTCACTAGTTTTAAAAGAATATAACTTTCCTTCTAATTTTAATAATCTTATCCAAATACTATATGAAAAATCTACTGCATATGTTAAACTGGGATCATATAGATCAGGCCCTATAACAATAAAAAAGGGAACTAAACAAGGTTGCCCTTTATCACCATTGTTATTTGCATTACTCATAGAACCCTTTGCAAATCAAATCAGATCAAACAATAACATAAAGGGCATTTGTATTAATAAAATGTTAAACCTTAAAATCCAACTCTTTGCTGATGACATACTATTAACTCTCTCAGATGCAAATGAGTCTTTGAATGCTCTATTTAACTCCATGAATACATTTCAAAATATTTCAGGCTTAAAATTTAATGAAAACAAAACTAAAATTATGCCCTGTAATTGTAAAAAAAAAATAATATAAACAAAAGATTTTCCAAATATATAGTAACAGAAAGTAAATTATTATATCTGTGAATAAATATACTCAATGAATTAACAGATTCTCTAATATTTAACTATAATAAAATACTAGACAAAATAGAACAAACAATTGGTTACTGGAATAAATATATCTTTTCAACAGCAGACAGATTATATCTTATTAAAATAAACATATTTCCCAAAATATTATACTTAATACAAAATTTTTCATTGCCACCTCCCAAATATATTATTCAAAGATACAATAAACTAATTTTAAATTTTCTATGGTTTCCAAATAAACCCCGTATAGCCTTAAATAAACATTTGCCAGATTGGGAAGATGGTGGAATTAATTTACCGGATATTGATTTATATATTACCTCATCTGTTATTAAAAACATAACACTATGGTTAAATAATTCATACACACCTATATGGAAACAAGCCCATGAGCAGATTTACATAGAAATCAATTATAGTCACATACAAGACAACTTAACAGTAATACCATCACCCCTTATATGGATGTTAAAAGATTATTTTTAGGGAAAAGAAATAATATTAATAAATTGCCATCAAACTATGTAAGCTCTACACTTTCAGTGTTCAGAACATATATAAACAAAATACCAAATATTAATTCTTGGATTTTTCTTATTTTCCTATAGCTTTTACACCAAATATTCTAGATACATTCCAAATATCTAAAATAAATATACTTAAAGAAGAAACATTACTCTTTTGGCATCAACTTATAGAGAAAGGGAAAATTCTAACAAAGGAACAGATAATTTATAATTATAATATAAATAAAGACAATTGGCTGTTTTACAAAATCTAAGGCATTTTCTTATAAATAAAATAGAACAAATGCAACCTTCAGTTAGACATGAAGCTCCAAAACTCATTGAATACCTTATTCTTATCACAAAACAGCCTTATCAGGGTACAGGTTATTTGTCTAATATCTATAAAATTGTTAAAAAAAACAAAAAACTATCATGAAAAATCATACTGGGATTATTATACTTTAATAAACAACCATCCTCCAGTTGAAGAAGAAAAAAGTAATATTCTAAAATCTTCCACATTTTCTACATTATCAAAATACTGGCAATTATTCACTTGGAGATATCTACATAGAAGTTTCTATACACCACATAGGTTAGCCAAAATGTATTCTATTGAAGATCAATGTTGGAGATGCCATACCAAGATAAAAGCAGATTGGCAGCATGTTTTTTATGAATGTATATGTCTTATTATACAATGCCTACCCTAAAAACGTGCACGCTGATTGGCCAGCCCAACCAGCGTGCCCGTTGTAAATCCCTCAATATACTAGAAAAGGTCCGTCGCCCGGACTTTTCCGTTAATACTAATCTCGCTATGTTAAAAGAGTTTAACATAGCGACACAGATTTAAAAGCAACGGACATCTCCGTTTTTTAAGCTCTCGCTATGTTACACTCCTTTAACATAGCGACACAATAAAAACGGAGATCTTGCGATCTCCGTTGCTTTTAAACTTGTCTCGCTGTGTTAAATGAGTTTAACATAGCGAGACTTTAAAATAAACGGAGATCTCCGTTGCTTATTTTAAAGCTGTCTCATGTTAAACCCATTTAACATAGCGAGAGTAAAGCAACGGAGAACTTGCGTTCTCCGTTGCTTTTACAACTCTGATGTACTGCGTGAGGCATCGCAGTACATCAGAACTGCCGCGGAACACCAGACAGGTGCGGAAGGGCAGCAAAGAGACATTATACAATGCCATTATTTAAGAAAAGTAATTATTTCTTGTCTTAAATAATGGCATTAGATAACAATAACCACTTCTGGGTGTGGGTAATGCTGGATTTACCCACGGTTGTCTTTGTTTGGTCCCTGGCTTGCCCTCGGGACCAAACCACGCCAACCGTGGGTAAATCCAGCATTACCCACACCCAGGCGTGGGTTATTGCTATAATATGTACTGGAAATCCATTAATTATTTTTTTCAGACTGTTTATAATGATAATTTTCAATTAACAAAGTCTTTAATTTTATTCAACTCTCCTATTCCAAACTGTGTACCAAAAAAAGACACTAAAATTCTATGGTCACTATTGGCAATTTCACGTAAAATCATAACTATACACTGGAAAAATGAGGCTTACCTCGTTCAAGGAATTTGAGACTTTAACAACAACAGTTGCTCACATGGAAATATTAACAGTGAAGAACAGAACTAAAAGATCTACTTCTTACTATTACTCTTGGATGAAAGTACTGGAAATACTTGAAAATATCGAAGAAGATATATCATCTTATGTTTCTAACTTTATATAATATAGAATTTCAATGTTATTTGCATAGACACCAATGTAAATAGTTATATAATGGTTTGAAGTTAGTAATGTTTTAGAATTGTAAATATGTTATTTATCTTTATTTCATGTAATGTTTAAGACATCTTATTTGAAATAATAAAAAAAAATATTTAGTGAAAAGAGTTGAAGAGGTGATTACAGGAGGACTGTAAGATCAGGCTTAGGTCTTGTCTTCTTCAACACATTTTACCAGACATCATTTAAGGACTGAAAAATTGAGAACTGGTCCATTACTGATAGCACTAAGATAGAGGCAAGGGTAGAAGACAGCTGTCACAGACAATATAAAGACCTCAGGAAGTTGGTGAGTTTGGTCAGCAAGGAAGTAGATGCGGTTAATGCTAAGAAATTAAGGACTGCAATGCAAGTAATGCATTTTGGCAATGTCAGCATGGAGGCCAGCTATTCTATAGGTGAAGAGAACCTGGACTGCACAGTGCAGGATAAGGTCTTGAGTGATCCTGGTAACAGGTATTAAAATTACTAGGTTGAGAGTTCAAATATGGCCACTAAAGTGAAAAGGATGCTTAGATATATCTGGTGGGGGTAGACACAAGGTAAAGATGGTGCTGTTGTCACTATCCAAGAGACTTTAAAGGCTGCTGCTGACATACTAAAGGCATTTATATAGCTTATACAGGAAACGGTCCTCAGGCCTGCTTAAGAAGAAAATCACCCACTTGATGAGAGGGAGGCATATAATATGGAAGAGCAATGGAAGAACATGGGCTTAATTTCTATTAATAAAGAGTAAGGGGGCATACTTATTTATACAGATTGCTAAAAGAGAATTGTAAGAAACTGACTCTTGTCATCACTTCATTTTTAGGGAGTAGATAGCATATGTTGACAGAGCATTCATTTTCCATGAAAGTATGGGAATATAACACAAAATGAGTAGTCAACACAGGCACTGTTTCACAGAATGTCTGGCAGATGTCCCAAACAAGGAGACATTCAGAATGAGATGAGAAGAATGGCTAGAAGTGCCAAGAGTGGTGGATCACTGACTCACACTGAGGCTGTCTGAACAGACAAATTTGTCTCCTTTGAATGACTATCCATGGATATCTCTAATGTTTATTTGTTAACACTGTGATTGAACTGGTTATCATTAATCCTTCACAACCATGACCCAGATGAGGAGGATAAAAATAAATGCAATATCTTTGGACATTTCAGAGCAGGTAGGTAATCAACTAGCATGTTCTGGGGAAGAAGCAGGAAACTAGAGTTCTCAGAATGCCATATGAAAAGCATGTAAACTTTTCACCTTCAGAACTGAAACCCCCAGACCCTGGAGGTGTAAGCCAGGCATCTTAACTATTGAGCCACTGTATTGCCCTGAATGAATCCTGGATCATGGATTCGTTCCCATACATATAGCATATTGGGCAACGAGTGCTGTTCAGCACTCTTTGTTTCCACAGCAGGTACAAGTTTTACTGGGTCTGGTTGCTAGCCCGAGGTACAACCCTCCTCAAAGGGTGCACTGCACACTCGCACACACACACTCACACCTCAGGCCAATTTAGTGTGTCCAATACACCTTCTAAATGTATTTGGAATGTGGTAGGAAACTGGAGCACCCAAAGGAAACTCACATGAATGCAAGGAGGACATGCAGACTCCACACAGAATGCACCCCAGCCGAGAATTGAACTGGTGAATCTCTTCCTGTGAGGTGACAATGCTAACCACTGCATCACTTGCACCATCCTATGATGAATGGTACTGGTTAAACTATAAGCTTCCTGTTGATTAAAAAAGCCAGGAATCTAACAAAACACTTATTTAAAAGAATATCTCTGAACTCAGGTAGATGCAAATGGACAAAGCAAGGTGCTGAATGCAACCAGATGTATTTAGAATATACAGATTGAGCACTTTCATCAGATTATACCAAAGACGTCTTCAGAATGTGGAACAGTCTTTGGTATACTCTGACAAAAGCACTGAATCTGTATATTGTAAATGAATTTGGTTGCATTCAGCACCTTGCTTTGTCTATCTGCATCTACCTGAGTTTGAAGATTTTGGTTTGAATTCCTATTGATTAACATTTTTCTAAACTTTCAGGGTAGCCATTCTTATTAAACTTCCATTTTTCTTATTTCTGCTGCTGACAAATTTTTTCCTGTTGAACATATCTTTAAGCTACTGATGTGCTGTAATAACAGTGGTATATATTTTACTCTTTAAATGGGTTTACTCACATGCAGCATAAAATAAATGGGAGGTACTTGGAGAATACTGTGAGTTGTAATAGCGTGCTATTATTTTTTATTTACTTTTTTTGAATATTTGAGGTTTCAGCAATGTGTTATACAATTGTGAGATGTGTCTTTTATTTATTTTTACTAGTATTTCTAAGGTGTATATCTTTCACTATCTTAGGAGTACTCCTGTTTTTTTTTTTTGATTGGTTACAGGTGATTGAAATATCTTGAACATTCTTGTTACACATGCTGGAGCTCTGATCCCCTGTAGGCTTGGTCATCTGAAAGGGTACTTTTAACTGTAAAATCTTACTTGATATATTTTCTTTTCTTACCAATGTATGACCGACATTGTCTTTTTACCCATGTTCTATATCTTTTTGCCTGGAGTGTTTTTATTAATTCTTGTTATATTACTATGCTCAGCATACATTATGTAACCTGTTTTGTATATTATGCTGGATGTACTGTATTTGTGTAAATTGATGTTGGAGCTTTTCTCCCCGGGCCTTCGCTGAAAATGGACCTGGTCCAGTCGGAATTTCCCGGTTAACAAATGTAAAATAAAATAAATAAGTGATCTGTGAATTCTGAAATCACTTACATTGTTATATATTTGATTTCTATTTTTATTTGATTAAAGTGTGTGTTTTTCAGCTCTGGTGACTATTCACTTTTCATTTAGACTCTTTTATATGACATATTGGATCTTGCTTAATGCATGCTTCAGTTCATGAATCATGACCTCTTCTAGAACAAAATAATCATCACCATGAAGTCCACAACAAAGGATGTTTGACACATAGACTCCTATAACATCTTTTTGAATATTTTAATTTAACACTCACATTTCCTTATGGGGTATTGGCATTTTGCAATATTTGCTTCTAATTAAATGACTTACCAATTAATAATAGACAGAATAAGCAAACACAAGGTTTAAGTAATAAAATAACACTAAAACTGTTGTCCTTCAGGGGAGGTATTACATTTGTGATTGCTACTTATTTATAGTTATATAAATATTTTTATAAGTGAGAGAACTTCTGTTATTGAGAGATATAATGTGAAATGTCATGATGGGAGACAAAAATATGTTACTGCTACAGTGCACTATACTGAAGATATTCCTAGCAGTTTAGTAGTAATTATGAAGATCTTCACTATCTCCATATATATACATCAATATTTCCAAAACAAGCAACTTATACATTATTGCATGAGGTTTGGTGAAAATATAGTTGATGCTGAAAAAAATTGCCATTGATGTTTGTACTGTGAATTGCACATTTAAAGACCTGGTCAATTTTTTTACATTATTATGTATACAAAGAAGCATAATTTTTCATATTTCTGTAAGTATCTCTGTAAACGAGCACTCAGAGAGGAATTTTTACTGTCACGTGAAAGATCAAATTTAGCTGAACAAAAATATCACATCACTATATGCCTAGGTGGTACCAGGGGGTTAGACAGAAATGTATATTTTGTACTCAAGTCTAATGCTGTTTCATTCTTACTACCTACTTATCATGTAAAAAAATGTCCTCTACCCACAAAATGTTTCCTTTATATACACACATAGAAAAGTGGCATACTATTTTCATACTTTGCCGCTTACAACCATAAAACTGCTATTTTAAAGGTGAATTATTATTGCATAAGCACATTCTGCATAGTTTCATACTCTACCCATAGGTTTAGACAGTACTGACCATTCTGTGTTCTATTAGTAATAAAGTTTCCAAGAAATGCTCAGAAAAATTCTACTCATTTTAGTACACTGAGTATGCCTAGCTACAGCAGTGAATTGCAGAGGTTCCAAAATGTGAAAAGTTATTTGTGAAAATTTAGAAAAATATAATTCTAGATTTATTTGCATTATAATATAGTAATGGTATAAATACTATGCACTGACTTTTACTGAGAGCATTGTAGTTTTCATAGCACTTACTGGTAAAAACATATTCATATTTGAGTGAATTACACTTTTAACCTGATTATTCAAAATATGCAGTGTAAGGCTGTGTATAGGCTGCTAGAGGTGCTGCATTCCACAGCCCAATGGTGTTAATTATTTAAATCGATGTAGTATCAGTGAAGCTGTGGTAAACAGAGGAAAAATATGAGATGGCCATCCCAGAGCCCAGATAATAGTCTATAAGGACAAGTATGAATTTTGCATTAAACAATTATATCTTATTACCACAATCAACAGAACAAGCTGGAGGGACAGGTTCATAACCCAGGGACTGCCCATGCTATGGAATAGACTTCCCATACATGTCAAACAGAGCACCTCACTGGCCGTCGTCAAGAGAAATCTTGATGAGTGGATGGGAAATAGAAAATTCACCCCAGGGATCACTCCAGTGGCTCTACTCAACAGAGGCACTGGAAACTAAGGTCAGGTGGCACGATGCCAGGGTAATCCTATGGGGCTAGGCTTGTAAAGGCTCCAGAGCCATTAGCATAGTACACACCTATGAACCTATAAACCTATGTGGTAATAATTTTGATAAAAATAAACAGGGCATTACTCATATCAAAATTTGAAGATCAAACACTTAAATCTCACTATTACAGTAAAGCATAAAGTACTTTTTATAGAAAGCTAAAATGCATCTATGAGCTTTCAAATGAATCTTTTTTGAAAATATATAGCATGTACTGTAAACAAAAACACATCTGAAGGTCTTAAGGAATATCTGTCTCAAATACAGCTCTGTAAACAACATTGTTTCAGGTTAATACAATGACATTTCATTTTTCTAATGCACCTTGAATGTTAACATTACAACTATTTTCCAGCCATTTTCAAAAGACCAAACTAGTTTGTCTGGCAACATCCTACCTCTAGAGTACCCCATAGATAGACACACAGATGTTTCAAGGACAACAGGATTAGTCAATGATGTAAAAAGGGGCAATTATTTTTTTATTGGTATTTACTGTCACAAAAGGGTAGAAAACAGAATCTGAACTATAAACTTGTCTGTCAAAACATGGACTATGTGTACTTTGCTATAAAATGTTACAGATGAGTGGTTGATGTTGACCAGAAACAAAACTGGTACAACTGGTCGAAATTCAATTGATCACATGTACTGGCATTTTTGTGCAAGACTGTATGCACAATTTCCCTGCTGTAATGGAATCTCATAGTTGGTGTATATATAATTAACAGAGGGTTAGGTCATGCAAGGGAACTTGCCCCTGCAAAAAGAAATGCTGAACTTTGTTTTTGTGTATTTGTCAATTGTCTAGTAAAGAACCAGCTGTGTTTGATCACTTGCCATTCAACAATTTTTTCTCAGTATATTGACACCGTAACATAAAAATGACAGAAAATAGTACTTTTGCCTATCTAATAGCATTATTTATTGATTTTGTTTCATTACAACACACAAGTCATATGACTGAGATACATATTTGTCAGATTGAAAAAATACAAAATGTAGGTGTTTGTGAAACAAAAAGCAAAGTCAGAGCATCCAAAATGAGCACATGTGGTTATTGGTGGTACCTAACAATGAAGGACCATTTACTTGTAATCACACAAAGTATTAAAACAATTTCTTCAAAATAGCAAATCAGCTACAAAATGTACTGAGATGGTGGCCCGTCTGTTATGCCACATATAATTGTGTCTTCTTATAATGCAGTTTATTGTAAAGGAGTCTAAATTTGGAGGGAGGGGGTACAAGTCCAGTGACAAAAAGTGATGGATTGGCAACTCAGAAAAGAAGTATTTTAAGCCATTATTGTACTTGGTGTACTGTGCAGTAACGTACTATAACACATAATCAGAGTATAATACATACTGTGAGGTTGTGGCACTAAAGGTTCATGAAGTAAAGCCACCGGGACCTGTCTTTGAAACTTCATATCTCTGACTTCCATTTAGATTTCATTATGGAAATGTCAGGTTAAAACAACAGCATTTTCATTTATGAAACACACCTAAAACTTCAGTTCTACTGCAGTACTACTAAGAGTGTATTGACAACTCAGTAAAGAAGTATCTTAGAACATTTTAATTAGTGTACTAAGCATAAATTCATCACAGTGCCTGCAATGAAAACCAAGTCTAAATGAAAATGTCAAACTAGCAATAAAGGCAAATAAACTGAAGCCACAGGCTGTATCTTCATCTGCCTTTGAGATTATAATTACAAAACTTTCAGGTAATAACATGATATTCAGCTACAAAATACACTTAAGGCTGCATTTGTAACCATAGAGTTTCCAGTGCAGCATACGTCTGAATTTGACTTTTCAGCTTTAGTTGAAATTTATTCATTGTAGCCATAACATATTACAATTAAAACATTTTTTTCCTGGAAAATATATACTATTTTCACTTTTGAGATACTGTGAACTTAGTACACATATAATTCTGGTCATTAGTTTTACTCAGCCTTTTCTGCCAAGGTCAAATAGCCCTTGAGTAGAAACAAACATAGTGACAATAAAAGCCCTCTGAAACTCTTGCTTTACTAGCTGTATATAAGAAGCCATATGTCAGATCCCTAAAAACATTGCACAATAAAAACACAATGGGGCTTTTAATATGGTTCTTTGGTGCAAGACATTTGCATGCTATCTCACTGGACTGTGTCACTTTTGAGAGTGTACACTACATCTGACTGTAAAGAGATTGCATAAATATAATAATGGTCGTATAGCTCTTTCAACCCCCCCCCCCAAAAAAAAAATCAATAATCATTCGGGAATGATCCTGAAACTGCTATTTGCTTTCATACATCACCTTCCTCAAACCTTTTGTGCAGAGGTGAAATACTACCCAGATAGAAGCCTAGTACAGTACCAGATTGTGACACCCCAAGCCCTCTGAAATGTTGGCTTTGACAACTGCATATAAAAGGCTATATGTTAGCTCCCCCAAAAAGCTCATATAAAAAATCAAGGCTTGCAATAAGGCACTCTGGTATAAATCACACAGATTTCCCCAGAGGATTTTGCCCTTTCCGAATAAGCACATTACCTTTTACTAAGAAGGAATTACATAAATACTATTGCTTTTTGACAGATACTGTCATCTCCCACAACAAACTGAATCAATAATCAGTCAAACGTGATCCTTTTTTCATTTTTGATTTCATACATCAGCTTCCCCAGCCCTTTTGTACAGAGGTGAAATAGCATTCAGATGGACAGCAATTGTAGATGCAGAGTATAATAACAAAAGCCCTCTGGAACATGGATTTATCAGCTGTATATAAGAAGCCATATGCCAATTCAGCAAAGAGTTTACACACACAAGAAAAAAATACTTTTTGTATTTGATACAAAACACACATTCTACCAATGGAATGCCCAACTTCTGAGAGGGTACACTACATTTGATTGCAATGGTATCACATAAATATATGGCCATATGGCACTTTGACAGACCCAGTTTCCCCAACAAACCACATCAATAATCAATCAGAAGTGATCCAGTATCTACTTTTTGCCTTCATAAATAACCTTCCACCAGCCTTTTGTGTAGAGCACCTGGGTGAAAACCAAGCATATTTCCAGACAGCACAACAATATCCTTCTGAAATGCTGTTTTACTAGATGCGTTCAAGAGAGACCATATTTTAAGTGCCTGAAGACAATTCACAATAAAAATCATAAACTTCTAAATAGCTACTTTGGTACAAAACACATGCATACTGTCCCAATTGAGTATGTCCCTGCTGAGAAGTACAGTACTTCTGACTTAGATGTAACCACAGAATCTAATGTAAATTCTGTTTGCTTTCTTACATTACATGCCCCCCCCAAAAAAAATCACACCCACATTTTCTATACTTCTAATGCCTCTCTGAGAAGAAAAAAAAAAAATTAACAGTCACAGTACCGTATTTCAATTTCCTATTATTAGACACATACACTGAACTTGGCAAACCATATTTTTATTTGATATTTTTCATGCAACTACCATGCGTTTTCTCGTGTAGCTTACCTCCGTAGTCCCCTACTCATAAAGGCATCCACCTACTACCTATACCTCTCATGTCTGGTTGTGTGGTAAATCTTAATTTATTTCAACCACTCTATCTTGAACATATGCTTTTCATGTTGGTTATTTGATGCGCTTTGGCATAACTCCTTTGCATAGTCTGTTTTTCTAAATGGTTCCCCTATCTCTCATAGGATTCTGTCAAGTCTGTCTTGGATGTTGTGATAGTCTGCTCCCCATACATCCTCTAATATAACCATTCTCTGAGATTATACCATTTGTGGGGAAGGAGAACCAAGTTAGTTGATTTCACATATCATCCTTCTGCTCACTACAAGTAACCAATGTCCAAATTCCATCTCCCCCAAACTAACCATATCAGTGACTGCTTTGCATAAGTCGTGCAGAGTCTGCCCTCTCCACATATGCACACAGCCAGCTGCTTACAACAGTCACCTCGCATGTGTGATTGCCAAATGTGGTGAAATAAGAGTCACAGTAATCAACTTCACTTGCATCTATATGGCAAAAATAACAAACACATCTATTTCACTTCAACTTTAGGGCACATCACCCCCCCGCCAACATCAACTTTCTTAAAAATTAAACAGAATCATTATACAGGTTATGATATTGTGGGTAGTGTATACTATTACCACTGCTGATACATCTGTTTGGATTCCTGCCAGACAAAGTGGAAAAAAGAATCACCACAAATGTATTTTAACTTGGAACTTTCAGGCACTATGCTCAGATCTTCCTAATTAAGCCATAGAAATGACCACCTGGTTGAGGTCATGGTAATTGCCCTTTGATTTCATACATCAGTAGGCCCCCAGATAGATAACCACTTCTTCAGATCATATACAGTCACCAAAGTAGCCAAGCTGCTGCTGAAGGATTACTTTGCTTTGCTCATGACTCACTGTTCACACACAAAAAAAAAAAAAAAAGAAAAAGAAAAGAAAACCAGTTATAACTCCCAGCCTAGCAAGTATAACAGTTTTACATTATAATCCATTAAATTATCATCCAATCTTCTGAAGAATATGAAGTCATACTCAAAAGTCTATCATTATTAGTGTCATCGATCCTCACAGATTTACCACAGAAGAAACGTATGTGTTATCAACAGTCCTAACCTTAGTGTACCCATTTAAGAAACCTGCCACTGCCCATACCCCATGGGTGGAACAATTCCTAGGTAAAAGCAATATGACACAGCAAAAGAGCTAAGAGAAAAGCTAATTTATGTTCTAACCTGCTTTTAAGTATAAGGCACAAATAATTACCCCAAATTGTAGGACTACTACCTTTCCAACACAAAGGTGATTGAACTAAATCTTTCAACAGAGTCTCCTTATCCCATATCTCTCAACTTCTTTGCTCAAGGATTAAAAATTATGAGGCGGGGAGAGCAAAGGTACAAAATCAGAGTCAATTTTTTAAATATTATTTTAATTCACTTCAAAAGTAAAAAAAAACACAACAGGCTTGCATAAACATGCATTTCTAAATAAGTATTAAACCCTAATAACTGGTATTAGTGACTGACTATAGTGCTTAGTGATACTAGAAAAAAAATTAAGAGGGACTAAGCAAAAATATGAGGAAACAACCAAGGGTGTAGCCAAAAAATTACAAACTTGTACGCACTGGAACCATACTGTATGCCTCCTATAAAAGGTATAGTGTAATTCAGTGCTTTGGGATAAACTGTTACAACCATACTGTACCCTCCATAAAATGTACAGGACATGAGTTGGCACTACAGTACATATCCTTTTGGCCATATTACAGACAGGCTTTTGGTTTCAATACCACACTGCAACAAGTCCGTGTAGAACAGACAGAACACTTCACTTACAAGGCAGTACTGTGGCAAGCCCCTATACCACATCATGACAGCCAGTCCATTGACTCCAGTGCTGACATGTAGCACCAAATGTCTGTGCCACATCACAGCAGCCAGTCCCAGAGTTTCAACCATACCAGTGCCTGTGTTCAGTACCAAGCCTGCATGCTACATCATGGCATAAATTTGTATCATGTGACTTTTTAGAATTGTTTTAATTGTTATAAAGGTGTGTACTGATTAGTGCTTCTGATACACCTGATGATGCCTGTATGGTAAAAGCGCTTGTGTTACTTTTGGTGCACTGAAGTAAAGCTTTGATCTGGAGATACCAGCCATTTCTGTGTCTTTTTACTTTTTTATTGGACTTATTTAGTTGTGCGCTACCCAGCAATTTCCTTTTTTTTCTGATCATAGTAATAAAACACGAGTAGCCAACACATCTATTAAAAAGCAATCTAAATGCCTGCGATCTGCTGTCCTTAGCAACGCATCTCAGTGCTTTCCCAGTAATCGCCAGAGTAGTAGTCATTTTACTAGACACTGACTGGAATTTTAGAGTTGTGCATGGTTTTCTCTTTTTTAATTGTGGCAAGACCTCAGATAAAACTGTGGGCAGTGATAACAGTAGACACTGCTCGAAGCAGAATATACATGTTCCTCTTTATTTACTTTTACCATGGTTGAGATGGGGAAGTCTTGCATACTGATAATGTTGTTTCCTTGGGAATTCTGGACATAGACAAAAACAGGGAGACAAAATCAGGGACAATTTATAACTATTCCTTTAATTCACTTAAAAAGTTAATAATTGGTTTTGTATCAGCATGCATTTTCTGAACAATAAGAAGTTAGAAACACAAATGTCTGGTACTGACATGTCTGTAATCTACAGTGATTTACCAGGAATAGGCAAAAAACTTGTGGGAAAATTAGAGACCTTCTGCAAAATCAGGTACAGTTGAATGGTATTGTTCCTTGTATACATCTCCTTTTCTTTACTCACATATTCTGGACAAGACAAAAAAGAAAGCAATTGTGTACACAAATGGACAATTATTAAATATTACTCTAATTCACTTAAGTTTATAGAACAACAGGTTTTTCATCAACATGCAGTTTCTGAACAAGAAAAAGTATGAAACTCTGGTTGGCATTATTTCCCTTCTGAAAGCTTTTTTTCTAGAAAATCTAAAAGTTATGAGGGGCAGAATAAAAATATCTGTAAAGATGAGGATCCTTCCACAAAATCAAGGAAGTTGAGAAGCATGCATTCTCTGATTACAGGGAACGCACACGGCGTGCGCGCGCGCGCACACACACACACACACACACACACACACACACACACACACACACACACACACACACACACACACACACACACACACACACACACACACAGAAGTCTTATTAAAATTCTGTGTCTGTCTACGATCCATCACTCAATTTTGTGTTCATTCTGTTCATTTGCAATCATGCAACACATAGGGGATTGTGTCAGCAAAGTAAAGGTTGATCACAGCTCAGTACCACAACACATGTAAACTATTTCTTTGTTATGTACCAGAAAATGCTGACCACCTTCTGGTGATTGCATATGTCTCATGACACAGAATTGTGCTTTGGTGAACATGGATTTTTTTGAAACATGGAAGTACGAAATTTTAATGGCTGGCATTTCTCCGTGCAATCCTTAGTGACTTACCAGAAAATTAAATATTTTACGAGAGAGAGGAAAAATATGAGGTGAAATCAGGTGCAGTTAAGAAGTATGCTTTATCCACGTGGAACCTTTTGTTGTGTTGCGGGAAGAGAAGGCAACAGAATACATTTTATTTCTCTTTGCCTCCAGTCACAGTGTCTGCAATGCATCTGCATTACTATTTGGTAGCAAATAGCAGCCAGTAAGATGTAGATGCAGGCAGGACCAGCTGTACACATTTCCTTTCACCCCATAGATCGCAAAACACAGATCCAACTAAAATACCAGAAAATGAAAATACAAGCTTGTTTTAGTGAAATCCAGTTTGTTTTCATATTTTCTGCTGTGGTATTTGAATTTTTTTTTTCAATCAACGGGTCAGCTGAGACATATACCATGAGTTTGTGGAAAGTTGGGGGGGGGGTCTTGCCCTATGGTTCTGGCACCTTTGCTTCATTTTAACCTCACTCCACCTCCAGAACATTATTCTGCATGCATTGCTCCCACAATTTCTTTTTATTTCTATGTAATTTGCCCCTGCCCTTTTCTAAAGATCCCACTTCCAGTTCTTTTATCTCTGTTACAGTATTCCATATTTCAAATACAGTTGATTTAGATGTAGATTTCCATTTTCTGCTAATAATTTTGTTGACATCCACCAGAACTAAACTTAAGAAGTGCTCTAGCTGACCTAAGTTTGCAGATGACTGCAAACTAGAGGCAGCCACTGAATCCACAAATGACTTAGCCATTCTACGGGAAGGTTTATTTCAAATAAAAAAAAATATCAAAATCATGAACTGAAACTAAATGCCAAAAAATGCATTATTGTATACTTTGGAATATTATGTATCCCAGGGAGCTACCACATTAAAAATACACCCGCAGGAGCTGACTCAGTTGTATGGGATTTGGTAAGTTACGTGGCATGTCACCAAACTTTTGACCAACATGCAGCCTTGTTGTAAGAAAGTCCTTCTATACTGCACAGCCTATAAAAAGGGATTCATAGGTTCATACTAAGCTAACTGTTCTTGCAAGCCATTTTAAGCTTAGCCAATTATCCCTTGTGAGACTCAAACCCTGCACCTTGTGTTTGTAAGCCAAACACCTTAACCATTAGGCCACTCTCCCAAACCCTTGGATTGTGTGTAGATCTAGGGATGTCATTGTTCCCCTTTACTCAGCCCTCATTAGGTCATTCGTTGAAAATAATGCCCCCCTTTGGCATGCATCTGTTAAGACACATGCAACCATTGGAATCACCACACAGATAACTTTACTAAAAGAATACATGGCCTGAACAACATGGCCTACATAACTGACTCAAAGCCCTGTCATTAAACTTGGTATACTGCAGACTGCTAAGAGCTGACCTGTATATGGCATACAAGGCCCCCTCCAATTCAAAGCTGATGGATTTATTGTGCATCAGCAAGTCAAATGGCATCAGAAATACTTGGTCTAGGCATTTAAACCTTTTCTGCAACATCAACGGAATGGTTTGAAGGGACAGGAATATCACATAGAGGATACCACTGCACATCCACATAAGGCTTCCCTGATCAGCACAAGTAAAAAACTACGCTCTCGCATAAAAACATCTAAAGCAAACTTTGAGAAAAAGATTGCCAAGGATACCAAAGACAATCACAAAGCCTTCTTCAATTATGTCAGAACCTTGGGAGGAAATTCTCAGATATGCTCTGAGCTAGTACACAATAACAAAAAATTCACTGACCCTACTGACATTGCCAACATTCTGGCAGATAGGTTCAGTGCAAATTTCTCCCCTCCCTCACCCCCTAAAGATGAAGTAACTATCCCTGCTGAATGTAACCTACCTGTCATCACAGACACACAGGTGAAATCAGCACTCAACAAGGCAAAAAACACAGCATCTATGGGACCCGATGGTATCCCCGGTTGCGTGTTACGTGAACTCCAAGATGAACTAAACCCGCCCCTAAGAACTCTATTCAATCTTAGCCTCACTACAGGATATGTACCTGAACACTGGCACACAGCAACAGTGGTCCCACTCCACAAAGGGGAAATTCAACTGACCCAGGTAACT
The DNA here is from genome assembly GCF_019279795.1 of Protopterus annectens. Taxonomy (NCBI): domain Eukaryota; kingdom Metazoa; phylum Chordata; order Ceratodontiformes; family Protopteridae; genus Protopterus; species Protopterus annectens. The sequence continues at coordinate 753,330,026 of NC_056748.1, forward strand.
ACCGCCCATAAGTTTGACCAGCCTGATCTGTAAGGCTATGGAAAGGATCATCATGGAACTCATAAATGGCGACATTGGTGATCTGCAGACCCTTGATCCCACACAGTTCGGTTTTGTAAAAGGCAGATCCTGCCTCTTAAACCTGGTTGACTTCTTTGAGACAGTCACTAGTGCCATCGATGAGGGCAAGGCTGTCCACACTGCCTATTTGGACTTGGCTAAGGCCTTTGACACAATACCACACTCTGGCATCATTGACAAGCTCAGCAGCCTAAATGTAAATCCATATGTCACAAGATGGGTAGCAAATTGGCTAAAAAATAGAACCCATAAGGTTAAAATTGCTGGAGCCATGTCAGACTCAAAACCCGTCACAAGTGGTGTCCCACAGGGCTCAGTCTTGGGTCCACTCCTGTTCGGCATTTATTTCTCAGATGTGAAAGCAAATATGGAAGGATTATGGCTAACAAAGTTTGCAGATGACTGCAAACTGGGTGCCATAGTGGATTCACCTGCTGACACACACATCCTACAGAAAGGTCTCACTGAAACGGACAACTGGTGCCGGAATCATGGCCTCAAACTTAACGCCAAAAAATGTATAGTCATCCCCTTTGGGAAAAACAAAGTACCCACAAACTATCATGTAGACAATAACCCACTGAATACAGAAGATGTAATCAGAGACCTGGGGACTCAAGTCGATAGTGACCTCTCCTTTGACAACCATGTTGCCAAAGTGGTCAGAAAGACTTTCTACCTTGCCCATCTCATCATGAAGGGATTCTCATCCAGATCAAAGGAGGTCATTGTACCTCTGTATTCCTCCCTTGTCAGGCCCATGATTGAATATAATGCTCCATTTGGGATGTATCTCACCCGGCACATGCAACAACTGGAAAGACCCCAGAAGTACCTCACCAAGAGGATCATAGGTCTAAAACATGTGCCTTATCCAGCTAGATTAAAGAAACTCCAGCTCTATTCAGTAGCATACCGCCTGCTTAGAGGTGATTTGTGCCTAACATACAGGGCCATGTCCAACCAGGAATTGATGGACATGCTCCATCTCAAAAAATCCAAATCCACCAGAACCACACGAGCTAAAGATTTCAATCTCTGCACAAATATGAATAGGACATGCTGGAGGGATAGATTCATAACACAGAGGTTACCCATACTCTGGAACAAAATCCCAGTTCACGTGAGACAGAGCCCTTCATTGGCACTGTTCAAGAAAAATCTCGATGCATGGATGGGAGATTGCAAGTTTACCCCGGGAGTGACCTCAGTGTCATTATTAGACAGAGGTATAGTTTACTAAATAATGGGGTTCCACATGTGTCACTACTAGAGAGGCGCAACTATATAGTATGGGGTGGCGTAAAGCCACATCACTGTTGGCTAGGCTTATAAATGCCCCCGGACAGATAGCCTAGTACACTACTATGAAACTATGAAACTATGAAAACAAATTCATTCCTGTCCAAATACAAGTGGAACTTGGATCCATGGACAGGAAACAGAAAAATGTACCCCAAAATTACCCCTTGTACTACTTATTGATAGAGGCAGTTCCTAAATGCTTTTCCCTATGCATGGGTCCCCTCAAATTATCTGTGGTATGATCCCAGTTATTCTCATTAGAGGTAATCATGGGATAGGTAAGGCCAATCTCAAACCAAATAGGATAGGTTAATTCAAGTACAAAAAGGGAAATTGGCTAGTCTTAAAATGGCCTACAAGGATAGCTAGTGTAATACTTGCCTATGAGCCTATGAATGTATGAATTAAGCCTTAATATAGCTATGCAATTTGGATCTTGTGTCCCAGCTCAAAAGAATTATTTCCTAGTTACACTCATTTATTCGCCCAGTATTTCTGACAGAATACACTGTAAGGAATTTTCAAAATCTGCCAACTCATTACACTCCCAAAACATATGTTGTGACCTCTGTCTTTCTTCCCCATCACATCACCAACAATTACCATCTACGTGAGGAAAAATTTGTTGGAGTCTGCTTGGGGTGTAAAATACCTGGATCTACTTCTAAAGCTCAAAGTTTCAAAAATTCGAACTTCAAATGGCCGAGAACAGAAGATCAAAGTTTTGAAACTTCTAAAATGAAATAAAAAAAATAAAAAAAAACAAAAAAAGTTTTACTTTTTTGCAGGGGGGCAAGCCCCCCTGCACCTCCACACCTCCTGTTAAATAAATATGCCAACTCCAAGATCACACTGCAGTGAGGAAAATGCTAAATATCCCATTCCATGCTGTATGGCAATCTGCGTTCAAAAAGTTTGAAGTTTCAAAACTTTGATGCAGTTTGAAGTTCAAAATTTTGAAACTTCAAGCTTCTGAAGGAGATCCAAAATACCTATGCAAACCCTTCCAAGCAAAAGTCCTAAACCTTACTTGGGAGCCATACACATGTCCTCCTATTGTTCCCTTGTAAATTGTTTATCCAATCTCACTTCTCAATATTTTCTAACCTCATTTAATTGATTCATATAGTTATCATGCAATATCTTATATGCCCTACTAATTATCTCTTTTTAACAGTGGCTTCTTTCTAGATTCAACTAAAATGTCTGTAAGAGCAGGCCTTTCTCTTAGGGTATCGCTATCTCTACTTCTTTGCCTATATTCTGTTATCAGTCCTTGATATGGAATGCAGTCCCTAGCCTGCAGTCCAAACGTCTTCTTGGCCTCATCCCATTTTGTTACGTTTCCCTCTCTAGCCATGTGCTTCAAATACCTAGGTTCCTTTGACAGTTTTCTCCAATAAATTCCTGCCCTCTCTTGCCTATTGTCTGTACCCCTACTTGCAATCATCCCTATTGGCAACATCTCCTTTCTCCATTCTCATGTTAGCTAAGCTGTTTAATACGTTGTTACTTTATGAATATAGTATTCTGTATGGCTGCTGTTATTCTCCTTATGGTTCTACATCCAAAGTCCCACTCTCTTCTTATTTCTTGAATCCTCCCTTTACTTCATCATCATCATCATCATCATCATCATCATCATCCGTTTCCACTTTGAATTATGCATTTTTGTTTGGGTTATGTAAATGGGCTTTAATTGTGCATTTCTAAAATATCCCTTCAAATAAGGTAATCCTTAAACCACTTTGTTCTATTGGAAGTCTCAACATATCCTATTTAACCCATGCCCCTCTTCCCCTCTCAGATAAATCCCTTCAACTTTTCATCAATAATTGTCCATAACTTATCCTTTGGATTATAAAAAATATGCCTGACTGTACATAAAACTTAGGGGCCTAAAACATTTTCACTGCTTGTATCTTACTATCCATATACAGGAGTTTCTAGTTTCTCCGTTTTTGTATTATCTTTTGTTTAGTCTCTTCCCACTTATCCTTAGCTGGCATGACAGAAGCCTTTTTAATTCATACTCCTAAATAGATCATCTTATTGTGTCCGCATAAATATGGGCATTGCTGAACCAATTCATGTGTGGATGCATAATGGCTATAGCCTTTGTTTTATCTTCATTAATTTTATACTCCCCAAAGACTTGAAACTGTCTCAAAATGTTGCACAACACTGAGATGCCCTTTGCTGGATGTATCAGGTACAAAATAATATCATTAGCAAATAAAGCCAACATTTCTTGATTTCCATACCAATTATATCCTTGAGTTTCAGAGTCCCTTATTTTCAACAAAAGGGAAAAAGAACACCCTGCATGGTTCCTCTGCTCAGACACAAGTCATGGGGAACCTCCTCACCTTAATTCCGGCTTTTGATCCTTCATGTATGAAGTGAAACTAGTATTGACCTGTATTCTACCACCCCAAAGAATGATGCCACGATACAACTAAAAGACACATTAATTTTAATTATTGAATTAATGATTGGTTTCATTCTAGGGGATCCAACATATACCATCTTGGGATGAAATGGTTGACGACCTCAGTTAATTTACTAGGGATTGTCTGCATCTTTCTTCTCATGGATTCTATATATTGTCTGAGACTTTTTCTTCTCCCATAGTGCTTTTTTAGGCAATGTCAATTTCTTCAAATAAGCTGCACAGCCAACCACAATCAAAATAATACAACGGTGCTACTGTTTAATAATAGAAGCCTAACCAAGAAAACGTTGCATTTCTTATACGCATTCCTAACTCTTGAAAATATTTATATATGCATTCTTACAAAACACGGTTTCAGAGCAGTGAAAGTATCTCCACATTCCAGAGTTTTAAAGCCTACCACTCCTTTAGAAACAATCCCGGATTGGACATTGTATCTGGTGGTGGCATATCGGTGTTCCTAAAAATCATTTCACCTCAAGACTCATAATATTGTACAATACTTATAGCTCCTCCATAGTATCCTTACAATAAATAAAACACAGTAGCACACAACAGCCATTCCAGCTGTATGACATAAGCTGACTGTGAGGCTTATCTTAACAAATAGACAGCCCTCACAATACAACCTAAAACTATCTTCTGGGGTATTTTCAAGTAACTCTTCATTAACTGGAAAACATACACTATCACAAACAAGTATGCACATAAATTCTTGGATTTCGTTAATGTCAACTCCTTGTACCAAGTAGTTCAAATCCCAATGAGGGGGTCTAAAATATTAGTCTTAGTTCTCACAAATATAGCTGCTCTTTGCTCAGACCCCAAGTTGCCAAATTAGTGACCAAACCTGTTGATTGTGCAGCAGCATTTACTCTATGTGTGAGATCTGAGTAACCCTGAAACTGCTTCATCTTCAGAGATTACTCTAAAGCAACCCTACTGGAGCTAACTGATGACCTGATGGAATTCAGAGACTCTCCTCACATAGATGACCTTGCTTGACACTGCAGTTTTTACAGATACATTCTATGCCCACCTCTAAACCAGTGCTTAGGTCTCATTCCCCATAAGACATAAATACAGTGCCAAATTTAAGAACAAACCTATTTGGTGGAACCCCAGTATCTACAAACTATACAGTAGAAGAAAGAAATATATAGCCTATAAAAGCAAGCTTAACATCCCATCATCTAGGAAGGAGCTCAAAATGATCAACAAATAACTTAGAAACAAAATCAAATCCTGTAAGAAAATCACCACATATACTAAGGATAACCAATCACCACATATACTAAGGATAACCAATCACCACATATACTAAGGATAACCAATCACCACATATACTAAGGATAACCAATCACCACATATACTAAGGATAACCAATCACCACATATACTAAGGATAACCACAGAGCTTTCTTCAGCTATATCAAGAACCTAAACAACAATAAACAGCAATTCTTGGAGTTAATACAAAATAACAACACATACTCATCCCCTGAGGACCCTGATAGTCTGTTCACAGACAACTACTGAAAATAACAAAAGAACAGCCGAGGACTGCTATTGTTATTTTCAGTAGTTTTCTGTACTCCTCGGCTGTTCTTTTGTTATTTTCAGTATATTAACTGACATATTCATCATAAACTTTACTCCCTACCTCCTCCAAATCGCTCAAAGCATTTTAGCATACGCATGCCTCTGTCACATCACAGATCCACACTGAGAAATTCCAAAGAGATCTCTCCAAAGTTAATAACACTAGCACCATGGGCCCTGGCAATGTGCCAGGTCATCTTGTCAGCATCAAGCATTGCCTGGTTGAATTTTTGTTACATTTGCTCACTCTCGACCTCTCACAGTGGCCAGGCTTAAATGATGCATTCTCATTGTCCTGTTTTCTAAAACTTAAGGCATTAGAAAGATGAATTTTATTTATTGTGTGCTTTACATGAGATTATGCTAATACTGCTTCTACATTTATTATATTGTATATATATATATATATATATATATATATATATATATATATATATATATATATATATATACTTTTTGATACTAGTTTTATTATAATACAGGTTTTTACACATATTTTAGTAATTCACAGATTTGTGAAGGTTTTATGCTTTACTATGAACTGAGAACTAATGCCACATAGTGGCCAGGCTTAGTTAGTGCACTCTCATTGTCCTGTTTATAGAAAGATGAATTTTATTTATTGTGTGCTTTACAAGAGATTATGCTAATACTTTCCACATTTATCATATTGTATTTATTATATATATATATATATATATATATATATATATATATATATATATATATATACTTTTTGATACTAGTTTTATTATTATATACAGGCTTTTACATAGTTTTTAGTAATTCACAGATTTCTGAAGGTTTTATGCTTTACTATGAAATGAGTGTGCTGGTGGGCATGATTTAACATTAATTAGGGGCAGTGGTTTAGTTGCATAAGCTGTAATTTAGTATTTAAAGAGTTGTTTTATCCTTATTTCTTTGTTTGAAGAAGTCTTTGAATCAGCAGAGATGAAAGCGCTTATCTGATTGTGTGTATCTTGCTTAATAAAAGTTTTCATTGTACTACAACGGCTTGTGGAAAAAAAAATAGATTTTTACATCATTATGATCCCCAGCTCTGCTTGTGCTCACTTTTCTTGCTATTTTTGTAACTTATTCGTTGTTCTGGATCATGCTAATAAGTAGTACTTAACCATTGCCACAAACTAAATGCCATAAAGTGCAGCATTTATTTCCTTTAGCAAACCTGGGCTCTCCTGCTCCTATCACACTGGTATCATCCCCATAAAAATTGACTCAGTCATTAGAGACTTTGGCAGTTTCGTTGACAATGAACTATCCTTTGACCACCATGTGACCACATGTTATATAAAATCATTTTAAATAGCCAGACTAATCACCAAGGGTATATCTCCTTGATTCAGATGAGTCATAAACCTCTCCCCCTATTTCTTCAGTATCAGACCAGTAATAGAATATGATGCCCTTTGGTTTATAGTTGACTAAACATATAATCCAGTTTGAGAATTACGTTTCCTTTCCAAAAAAATTAAGGGCATACCAACCCCGAGTTACCCTAACCACCTTAGCACACTCTCATTCTTTTCCATTTCCTACGACTACTTAGAAGAGATCTGTGCCTTCCTTACTGAGCCACAAAGATCTGGTCCTGTGTAACCTCCAGCACACCCACAAAACTAATATCACCCTGAACACATGCTCACGAGACCTAAACCTCCACCAAAACATAAATGGAAACTCTTGGTGGGATAGATATCTTTCAGAAAGAATTCCTCTTTTATGGAATAGACTCCCATTAGAGGTTAAGTAAAGTAACTTCATTATCCTTTGTAGCATAACCTGGACGGCTGGATGGGCAATTATAAGTACACCTGCAATGTCTTCTGTGGACCTTAAGGAAAGGAGCAAAAATTAGGTCAAGGTCTTGTATTAATTCATGTTTTGTAAATAATGTAACAAGACGGTTTGCCTCACCGTCCCCGCTATATTTTGATAAGTAGCATGCAGGCTTACTTGAATAAGGCAAAGGAAATATTTGATCCAAAAATAATTTAATGAACATGAACCACAATATTATAGACTGACATCCGAATATTCATATGTTAAGCGCTTTCATCTGCTTATCGCAGACTTCCTCAGAACAGCTGATTAACACACATAATATTCCTTTTAAAATCTTTTTGGTGCCATTCTGGAGACAAATTTAAAGTGCCAGTGCATACCTTTAAACTATACATAAATATTTAAAAACAATAAATACTTTAGTATGTCTTAAAAATTACTTTATCCTAAAACTATGATTAATAAACATCAACATTAAAAACCGCTAAATTATTAAATGAACAATAACATGATTCGTACTTCATATATATTCATAACCTAAAAACAATTAATTAAATAACAAAATGATAGAACAGATGGTAAAACAAATCAGGCCAACAATCGAAAGGGTTTAATAGAAATAAAATCATTTATACCCAGTTCCTTTGTGGAATCGATCAGCACCTGCCAAATGCTTTCTCTTTTGCTTAGTAATGCCCTAAAATTACCTCCTCTATCTGAAGTAAAAACTTGATCAATTATGGCAAATCTGAAGCTATGTTGTTCCCCTTTCTTCTCTATATGCCTATATAAAGCATTTTTAGTATCATGTACCCTTTTTCTGTAAATATGATCATAAATTCTTTTCATAAATGGTCTCTCAGTTTTGCCGATATAGTAGGCAGGGCATGATGTACAACTAGCTAGATAAATGATATTCTTGCTGTTACAATTCCCCCTTCTAAATGTTATGTAGGTCCTGTTTACATTCTTTAGTTTTATCCCTTCTCTCTCATTAATCAAATAACATTGGTTACATGACCCACATTTAGTAGTTGCTTTGCTACTATTGTATCTATCTCTTTCTATATTCCCTAATTGTAATAACCTCTTAATGTTTAAACCCATCTTGTACACAAAACAAGGTTTTTCCCCTAATACTTCTTTCATTTCATCAGCTACTGTTAAATTCTTCCAGTATTTAAAAATAGTCTAGTGGAACTTATGAATAACAAAAATATCAGAGTAATGAAACCTGACAAGGGAGGGGGGGATAGTATTATACAATACAATTGATTATGTCAATGAAATACAAAAAATATTAATTGACACAGGAAATTATGAAATTACTTCCATCAATGAAATAAATTTAAGTTATAGAAAAATAGTTTTAGCCTTAGATGAATATTTATTGGATCAAAGAATAACAGAAGATATTTATGAATTTATGAAAGTAGAATATCCCACTCTAGCTACCATTATAGGCATACCAAAGGTACATAAGAATATAAATAAACCCTCTTTTCGCCCAGTCATTTCTGGAAGCAAGTCTAAAACGTTCAATATAGGTGTGGTGATAGATAGATGGGTTAAACCTATTTATAGAAACATCCCTCATCTCATAAAGGATTCCTGGATATTTCTTGCCCAACTCACACCTGATAAATGGAAAGAAAAACTAACATATATAACTATTGATGTTGTGGACTTATTTTCGTGTATCCCTAAAGATCAGGGGCTTGAAGATTTTTGCAATAGTCTTAGAAAACATTCAAATATGACATGGGATCTTATTAGCCTTATTACAGATATGATGGGGATAATATTGAATAATAACTTTATATACTATGAAGGTGAATATTTTAAACAAAAAAGGGGTGTAGCTATGGGGGCATCATGTACCTCTATATTTGCCAATATGGTTATGTTAGAGTGGGAAAACACATTTTTATTTAGCTGCAAGTATTTTGAATACATTTCTTATTATACAAGGTTTCTTGACGATATGTTTGTTCTATGGAAATAACCGGTGGAAATGATCGATGAATTTATAGACTATCTGAACAATACAAGTAGTTTTTTAAAGTTTACATATAGTGTTAGTTATGAAGGGATCCCTTATCTAGATACGTATATAAAACATACTGATATAGGATTCCAATCAGAGATATATAGGAAGAAAACATTCTCGAATGGGTATATGGAATTTACTAGCCATCACCCAAGACATATGTTAAAAAACATCTTCTAGGGTCAATGCATAAGAGCAGCCAGAATGTCATCTAATCATGAAGTTATGATAAGGGAAACTGAATTTATAACATCTATGTTTAGTAATAGAGGTTACCCAGAGGGTTTGTTGAAGGACGTTTCACAATTTGTAATTAAGGAATGGGGAAACAAATATCATCCTATTTTAGGAATAGGTCAAGATATTAGTAGTCTGAAAAATGGAAAATTAGAAAATGTTCCAATTAACAGAGTGTGTTCATTAACCTATTCTCCGTATGTGCACGAAGTTATGAACATCGTTTTTAAATACTGGAAGAATTTAACAGTAGCTGATGAAATGAAATAAATATTAGGGGAAAAACCTTGTTTTGTGTACAAGATGGGTTTAAACATTAAGAGGTTATTACAATTAGGGAATATAGAAAGAGATAGATACAATAGTAGCAAAGCAACTACTAAATGTGGGTCATGTAACCAATGTTATTTGATTAATGAGAGAGAAGGGATAAAACTAAAGAATGTAAACAGGACCTACATACAATTTAGAAGGGGGAATTGTAACAGCAAGAATATCATTTATCTAGCTAGTTGTACATCATGCCCTGCCTACTATATTGGCAAAACTGAGAGACCATTTAAGAAAATAATTTATTTATTTTTATTTATTTTACATTTGTTGACCGGGATAGTCCGACAGGATGCATGTCCATTTTCAGTGGAGGCCCTAGTATAGAGCCTTGTGGTACTCTGAGGGTGTTAGGTAGAAGGTTAGAGAGTTTGTTGTGCCAGAGGACAGCCTGCTGTCGACCATTCAGGTAGGATTGAAACCATTGGAGGGCTCCAGTATCTAGACAGAATGTTTGCAGGGTGTGGATTAAAAGTTGGTGATCAACCATATTGAATGCCTTGGAAAGATCCAAAAAGACGGCTGAGGATATATAATTATTGTTGCAATTATGGTTTATGGTGTTAGTAAAGGCTAGGAGGGCTGAAGTAGTGCTGTGATGAGGATGGAAGCTATGCTGAGTGTCTGCCATAAGGCGATTTTGGATTAGGTGGTGCATGAGTTGTCTATAAATACATTTTTCCATAATCTTTGCAAGTGGAGAGAGTATAGCTATTGGCCTATAATTGGAGAATTCAGTAGAGCTGCCTCCTTTGTGAAGTGGGATTACATAGGATATTTTCCAGATGGTGGGAATTTTAGCTTCTACTATGGTTCTATTGATTAGTATTGAGACGGAGTAAGCAATAGCATCAGCTGATTTTTGTAGGTACTCGGCAGGGAGTTGATCAGCAGAAAGTGTTTTGGGTTTTAATTTTTTGATCAAGGTACGGATAAGTGAAGTGGTGACTGGTTGGAAGCTGAACGCAAGTAGGTTTCTAGGGGTGCTACTTTCAGGACCAGGGGAGCTAGGAGGTAGTTGGCTAGCTAGGGCTTGAATTGTCGCAGTAAAGAATTGGTTAAAACTATCAGAAACATCTTCAGGGGTTTTATCAATAGTAGTAGCAGGGATTGGGGTTGAAGTTTGTCCAGGATGTAGTAGATTATTTAAACCTCCCCAAAACTTCTGAGGGTTATTTTGATTTACTGCCTGTAAATTACAGTAGTATTGTTTTTTGTCTTGTAAAATTGATTTTTTGGTTTCATTCCTGGATTGCCTGTATTTAATGTGATCTTGAGGGTCTTTAGAAGAACGCCATAAAGCCCATGCTTTGTTTCTAAGGGTAATTTTGAGTTTAGACTCTATAGAAAGCCATGGTGCAGTTTTTGCCTTGGTTCTCTTTGAACGAACAGGTGCATGCAAATCAAGGATCTCAAGGAATTTGTTGTTAAAGTATGCTACTGCTTCCTCTAAGGAGGTGTTTTAGAATAGACCAATTACATGAGTTTAGTTCTTGTTGGAATTTGGCAGGGTCAAAGTTTTTATTGTTTCTAACCTTTCTGAGTAAGGGTTGTTGGGAATTAATGGTTTTGTGCTTAATTACATATGTGAGAAGGTGATCGCTCAGGCCATTAAGGAGGGTACCAGAGGTGTACAGTTGGGGGTGACTGTTTATGAGTACCCAGTCAAGTATACTTTCTTTTTGGTTGGGTTTACCTATCCTGGTAGGGGTGGATATGATTTGTGTAAATGCATGCAGGTTAATATGGGTGGTTGGGGATTCTAAGGATCAGGTGCCCAAGTCTATGTTAAAGTCTCCAAGTTGTAGGGTTTCTTGGGGGTAGTGACATGATAGCCAGTGCAGGATATCTTCAAATGTAGATATATTGTTACCTGGGGGAATGTACATACAGATGATATTAATGCATTTATTTTTATTAAGTTGCAATTTGGTGGCAAGAATCTTTGAGTTATTAATCTGAGGAGGTTGTATTACATCTATGGTGACATTCAACTCAGATTTATAGAGTACAGCTACAATTTACGATCATATTTACAGAATCAGGGTACATGATACTAAAAATGCTTTATATAGGCATATAGAGAAGAAAGGGGAACAACATAGCTTCAGTTTTGCCATAATTGATCAAGTTTTTAATTGAAATAGAGGAGGTAATTTTAGGGCATTACTAAGCAAAAAAGAAAGCATTTGGCAGGTGCTGACCGATTCCACAAAGGAACCAGGTATTAATGATTTTATTTCTATTAAACCCTTTCTATTGTTGGCCTGATTTGTTTTACCATCTGTTCAATCATTTTGTTATTTAATTAATTGTTTTTAGGTTATGAATATATATGAAGTACGAATCATGTTATTGTTCATTTAATAATTTAGTGGTTTTTAATGTTGATGTTTATTAATCATAGTTTTAGGATAAAGTAATTTTTAAGACATACTAAAGTATTTATTGTTTTTAAATATTTATGTATAGTTTAAAGGTATGCACTGGCACTTTAAATCTGTCTCCAGAATGGCACCAAAAAGATTTTAAAAGGAATATTATGTGTGTTAATCAGCTGTTCTGAGGAAGTCTGCGATAAGCAGATGAAAGCGCTTAACATATGAATATTCGGATGTCAGTCTATAATATTGTGGTTCATGTTCATTAAATTATTTTTGGATCAAATACTTCCTTTGCCTTATTCAAGTAAGCCTGCATGCTACTTATCAAAACATAGCTTGGACGGTGAGGCAAACCGTCTTGTTACATCAGTTCTGGTGTTGTTGTTTGCTATTGACTTTTTACGATGTTTTGTAAATAGGTGGGATTGTTGGCTAGGCTGAAAATGGTTTATTAGATTAACAGCCTAGTACAAACGTATGATATTAAAAGAGTCTCTGTTGATGAGGCTATTTTCAATTTAACTTATTTAAAATAAGTATTGCTCACAAGTTCTTTTTATTTTCTCTGTTTGTTCTTATTTTTGCTCAGAAGAATAATTTAGAGGAATGTAGTTAGACTTTTTTTAACACTTTCACTGAATTATTTCTTAAGAAATAGGCAAACATACATTTATATAAAAGAATACCAACCATGCTAACATGTTTGCAGTTACAAACATTATAATTCACATACATCCTTTTATACAATTATCACCAATCCATTATTACATTAATTGTTTTGGTTCCTGCCTTACCTTAAACTTCATTCTTCCTCCAAAATATAATTCTACATGTATTATTCCCACCATTTCTCTTTTTTTATGTTATTTACTCCTACCCTTTTCTAAGATCCCACTACCAGTTATTTTGTCTCTGTTAAATATTCACTATTTCAAATACAGTTGGTTTAGACTCTGACTTGCAGTTTCAACTCATTGCTTTTGTTTGGAAGCCACTAGAATAAAATTTAACAAGGTCATCATATGTCTAGGCAATTCAGATCCTGTATCCCAGCTCAAAACAAATCTTTCCTTAGTTGTACCAATTTCCTCACCCAATATTTCTGACAGAGTACTCTGCAGGGAATTTTTAAAGTATGCCAGCTCACCTCACTCCAAAAACATGTTCCCAGTTTTCTCTTTCTACCCATCACACCTCCAACATTTGCTAACTAACTGGGGAAACATTTTTTGGAGTCTGCTTGGGGTATAAGAATACCTATGCAAACACTTTCAAGTAAAAATCCTGAATCTTCTAGACTTTGTTGCATATTTGTAGTTGGATTTTTTAACATTTAAATCTTTCCAATGAGAAATCCACTTACACAATACACACTGTTCTTAAATCATTTTAACGTTTACATTCAGCCATTGGCTAAACTGAAATAAAGAACAGCTTCTGTTTAATGAAATACTCTATTTGTTTATGTATTGCATTTTAAATTAGGTACTGTCAACAGAAAAAAGGAGTTGAATGAATCTGGCTATTAAATCTAAAACCATCAGACCTTTTTTGCATGTTATTTTGCTTTATATACAATATCCCTCTATTTAAATCTGAAATTTTAGGTAGCTGAACTCTAGAGTCATTGGAGGAAAAGGGAGAGGTGATGTAAATGTGAAGCCTAGTCTAGTCTGTGTTGCAGTATCAGACGGGAGTAAACCTTGATGACTCCCACCTGCAGACATAACTTCTCCTTTCTCAAAAGAAGCCAGTTGTCTGCATCATATTAAGCACATTTTTACTTGCACTCCAGAATTGTACACATGCTTGACTGTAGGATGTCAGTAAAATCATTTGAAATGATAGTACTTTACATTCTAGTGTCAGAAGGAATGCAGTAAGTGAGCATTATCGGCATTAAACCAATATGTTCTAATTAGGAATACCTGTGCAGTAGAAATTGAAAAGGAATTCAAAATACAAAAATATATAAATATAAAATAAATATATAAAGTATATATTATTTATAAGGTCACTGAACATTTCAGCCTGCAGAGGTTGTTGCCCTAAGATGGACGTGTGGCTAGATCACAAAAATGAGCTGTAACAAGTTCAAAAAACAAGACTTTTAAAAGCTAGGGGCTTGAATACTTGCGCTAGCACAATGCCAATAAACTACAGCTTTGGTTTTTAACTTAAGAAGCAATATGTTAATGGCAGGAATTGTGTGCGTTTCAACACTTGTCTACATGCCTACATGTGTTTCCTGGAAGAATCAATAACATGGGTATATCCTGAGGCATGAGCTAAGTGGCCCTATATCCCCAAATGTGATAGTTCTCAAAAAAATACATTCCTTAAAGTTAATTATTGTGCTTTTGACAATATGCAGACTTTGGACAGAAGGCATTCCAGCTAATATGAGAACCAGGAAAAGTTTTGCTGTGAGACAGCAATGGCACAGCCGAGTGATGCTACCAGGTGCCTGTGCAGTTACGTCCTACTGATGCCTCTAGATGACAAATATTGCTTGTTCATATTTGCACTGATAATTCCAGTATCATGCTGCATACAAAGTATTAAAAGATTTCATCTTAAGGCTTATACAATGGCAATCACAACTGTATTGATAATTGACATCTGTATAGTGCAGGTAAAGAGTTATTAATTGTTGTTTACATAGTATTTATTTATATAGTCATAATTAATTGTTGTTCACATAGTATTTATTTATAGAGTCATAAAGGTCATACTTTTCTAAATATGTTGACAACCAAATAGCTCATACTGAACTGCTTATCCTGATATGAAAGCTCTCAGCTGGATTAACAAAATGCTGCTGACAGTATGTGTGTAACTTGAGCGGTTGCTGAGATATTGTAGGTTGTTTATAAAATATTACAAACTTAACAGTTACTATATTTACTGTGACTTACAAAATCCAGTTTAAGACCTAGAACATAAAGAATGCTACCACTATCAAATAGTTTGTGGTGACAAATTTGCCATTTATACTTCTTTAATAACCCATATGGTTCCAGAGATATGAACATTTGTTTGAAATGTGAGGACATAATTTGATCCTATGACAAAGCTCAGGCTCTGCCCTTTGATAGTTACAGTGCAAATTTCCCGAGCTCCATTGCAGAGAATGATTTAAAATCACAAACATGCCGGTAGTCAAAACAATTTGCCTGTAATCTTCCACAGAGATAACTTAATTGAAACATACTGCTGTGTCCATGGTGAGGATGCTTAGGTGGCACTGTAACTCTCTTCAAGCCTTTCTCCTTTGAATTTAATTGCCCCTCAAACTATTGACCCCATAATTTATCTTTTATATTCAGTTTTCTAGTCCTATTCCTTTGCCAGACCCCTCAGATTAACTGTGAATGTTTGAGTTTTAGTACACCAAAACTCTTACTGGTGTACATCTAGAATATGTCTACCTTGACATCTTGACATGTTCCACTGCACTAAATCAATTGTGCTTGGAGACCTTCAACCAACAGGTAGTTTGCTATGTCTATGAATCTCTGTATTTTTGCTTTACAGTTGTATTCTCTAGGAAACAACACAGGTATTACCTCAGTATTTGAACTCGTAGTTTTCACTACATTGGTTTACCCCATTAGACCTGTATTTTACAGGACTATTCAACTCTTGTACAAAATGCCCATACTTCTGTTCTAGAAGTCATACCCCCATCTCTGAACAAGCCTATTTCAGAGCCTGTGCTCATCTGTGTCTGCTGATGTTCATCCATAATATGATTTATTTCTCTTACTAGCTGACCACACACCTTATTTCCATATGAACACCAATACTTCCACTCTCTGTCTACAATTACAAGCTATAGACAAGTGCATACATGCTACATGCACAACAGACTCTAACCCATAGCTGGGTAATACCAGCAGTGTCCACCCTCCACACACAGCAATTCTACCTCCATCTTCTAGGCCAGTGTATATACCACAGGCATTATATTTATGTGTACAACCTACTGTACTTACCAAGTGTTTAGAACAGGTGTCTGAACATACCTCCATTCATTCAAAGCACTTAATGCAAATGCAGTAAGATTAACCTCTCCCACACATCCTTAAACAGTGCTGACATTACCATGATGAAACTATTACTATTACTATCATACAACCATTTTCATTGGCACTTCTTCAACAAAAATACACACACGCATACACACAGAGCAATGCATAGTTATACATTATAATGCACTCCTAATTGAACTGTTGGCAGCTTGTATAATTAGCACGGACATTAATATGACCTAGCCTGCTACCATTGTCTTCTTTGAGCATTAACTGGAAGTGGTTAAAGCTTGTAAGGTTTAGCTCTGAACTCCCCATTTGCAGTTCTCTATAGGGAATTGTGGTTGGTGCAGTTTCTAAATACATGCCAGGAGTGGTTGTCTTTGAAAGTGATTTTCTGTTTTCTCTGCAGATTTGTCACCATGGGGTTATACAAAATCTATGTTTCTCTATCTGTCTGTCAGTCAAACCATAATGCACCTTATACACCGTCTATTTATCCCTATCTATCAGGAGGGGAGATGTGTATGTTATACAAGGTGTACGTATCCCTATCTTTCAGTCAAACCAGTAGTGCACACCAGTAGTGCACCTTATTAAAGGTCTATGTATCCCTATCTGTCTGCAAGGGAGTGGTGCAGCTTACACAAGGTCTATATATCCTTATTTGTCAGCAGGAGAATGTTATACCTTATACCAGGTCTATGTATCCCTATCTATCAGTCATACCAGTAGTGTAACTTATATAAGGTCTATGTATCCCTATGTGTCAGCCGGGGATTAGTTTACCTTATACAAGGTCTATGTATCCCTATCTATCAGTCAAACCAGTGGTGCACCTTATAAAAAAGTCAATGTACCCATATCTGTAAGTTAAACCATTGATGGATCTTCTACATGGACTATGTATCCTTATCTGTCAGAAGGGAATGGTGCATCTTATACAAGGTCTATGTAACCCTATCTTTCAGTCAAACCAATAGCAGACCTTATACAAGGTCTATGAATCCCTATCTAGGTGGGGAGTGGTGCATGTCATAGAAGGACTATGTATCCCTATCTGTTAGCAGGGAATGGTGCATCTTATACAAGGTATATGTATCTGTATCTGTCAGTCAGACTACTGATGGACCTTATATAAGGGATCCGTACATAAACACATCCATGACCCCTGTTTTGCACATGGGGTCATGGTGTTACTTCAACAGTGACAATCATCTAGAGCCAAGGTTTATACCACCAGGTGGCTAATCCTTCCACAGTCACTGTTCCACACCACACACTCACATGCATACTCACACCTACAGCCAGTTTAGAATGTCCAATCCACGTATTGCATGACTTTGGAAAGTGGGAGGAAACTGGAACAACCAGAGGAAACCCAAGCAAGCAGAGCAAGGGCATGCAGATTTCTCACAGAAGGCACTCCAGCTGAGAACTGAACCAGGGATCCTCTTGCTGTGAGGTGAACACACTATCAATGGCTATCATTTGAAATGTCCGGATCTACTAGCGTGAGTTCCAAAATACCGAGACTGAATGGCTGAATGATCGGACTTAAATATACTAATTCTGAGATGCCATTTCTCAGAGTATTCCATTTTCTACAAGGTATAGCAATTGTGATGTTGGTATGTATAAGTAAGGGGGATGTGAGGGCTTGCCCCCTGCAAAAAGAAGTTTTAAGGTGAAGAGTGAATTTCAACATTCACTCTTCTCCTATGTCTTTGGTCTTTTTTTTTTTTGGTTGGCTTGTCAGAACTTGGCATTTTGACTGCCAAGGGAGCCTATACAATGTCTATATATCCATGTCAGTCAAACACCTTATAAAATGTCTATATATTCCTATCTGTCTGGATGGGAGTGATGCACCTTACACAAGGTCTATGTGTCTCTGCCTATCAGTCAAAGCAGTGGTACACCTTATACAAAGTCTATGTATACCTATCGGTCAGTCAGTCACCAGTAGTGAACTTTATACAAGGTCCATGTATGTGTATATCTGTCAGCTGGGGAATGGTGCACCTCATATAAGATCTATGTATCCCTATTATCCCTAGTCTCACAAGGGATAATTGGCTAGGCTTAAAAAATGGCTTGCAAGGGCAGTTAGCCTAGTACTAATCTATGAACCTATGAACCTATGAACCTATCTATTAGTCCAGCCAGTGGTGCACCTTATACAAGGTCTAAATATCCCTATCTGTCAGTCAGACCAGAGGTACACCTTATAAAGGGTCTGTGCATCCCTATCTGTCAGCAGGAGATTAGTGCACCTTATACAAGGTCTATGTATTTCTATCTGTTAGTCAAACCATTAGTGGACCTTATACAAGGTCTATGTATTTCTATCTGTCAGTCAAACCATTAGTGGACCTTATACAAGGGGTAACCATTTGAAATGTCGGGACTGACTAGAGTGAGTCCTGAAATGTGGAATGAATGTGCAAACAACTGGACTTACATATATTAAGTCTGTGATGCCATTCTTTGGACTATTCCCTTTTCTCCAAGGTATGGCGATATTTATTTATTTATTTATTATTTTACATTTGTTGACCAGGATAGTCCGACTGGATACAAGTCCATTTTCAGCAGAGGCCCGGGGAGAAAAGCTCCAACATAGATACATTAGCAGAATGTTACATGTGGTAAAATATTTATGAGAAAAACAATTTTACAGACTTGTACAAACATCCTAGATATAGCTACAACAAATACAGAAATTCTATTACAGACTTTTACAAACATGCTAGCTTAAGATATGACAAATATAGATTATGAGTTTAGTTTCTATCCATAGATCCTATTGGGGTTACTGGTCCCTTACCTCAGGTGAACATTTAAAAAATGATTTAAAGGCATCAATTTATGGTCAGATTCAGTCAAACAAGTATGGAGTTAAATCAATTCCATAATCAAAAGGTTTAGCTTCTCTACTAGGGTCAGCCAGAGGAAATTTATACCCTGGTTTAAAGGAAAAGAGCTAATCAGGGCTGGAGCATGGACAAAACCAATGTGACTTCAAATGAAGTTTTAGACTCTTCTTGAATTGGGCTAAGGAGGTAGTAAGAGTAAGGATGGGAGGGAGGGAGTTCCATATTTTACCTATGGCATTGGCAAACAGAGAATCACCCCCTGAATTATAGGACTTGATTGTTTGGATAAGCAGCCTATTTGATGAGCGAATAAAGCCTAGATTGGTGTAAGGAATGATTATATTTTTCAATGCAGGGGTGTTGTCAGGTTGTTTGAAACTTTTAAATGCTTTTATAAGTTGGTTTAGCTGGAGAAGGTTTGGCAGTTCTATTCAGTCAAGGTTTTTTAGGTTAAGGCAGTGGTGTGTCCTATAGGGCATGCCCGTTGCAAATCTGGCAATATGATTATAGCAACTGGAGAGTTTGTTAAGGTCAGATTTGTTAAGGTTAGTAAGCACAGGAGAGGCATAAAGAAGGGTAGAGAAAAGATGCGAGCGGGCAATGGTTGTTTTAGCCATTGGAGTTAGGAAAGATTTTATCCTATAAAGTGACCCAAATTTCTTGTTTACGGATTTAATGGTTTGGTTAATATGCATGCCAAATCTAAGATTGTTGTCAATAGTTAATCCTAAAAGTTTTGTATAGGGGTCTGGGGAGATGATAGTGCCATTGTTAGATTTTATGGTAAAGGATGTTGTAGAGG
This sequence comes from Protopterus annectens, assembly GCF_019279795.1. Lineage (NCBI taxonomy): Eukaryota > Metazoa > Chordata > Ceratodontiformes > Protopteridae > Protopterus > Protopterus annectens. Next base: position 753,349,993 of record NC_056748.1, read on the forward strand.
ATTTACGGGTTGGGGAGAATAGTAATAGTTTGGTTTTGTTTGGGTTTAAGATCAGGTGACAATCAGAGAGCCAGTTTTCAACTATGGTAAATGTATGCTGGGTTGTTGATAGGTTTATTGGAGAGGTGTCAGAAAATACTAGTGTAGAGTCATCTGCATATTGAATGCAGGTGGCAGCTGGGATGACTGTATGGAGGTCATTAATAAAGACTGAAAAGAAAAGAGGTCCTAATATGGAGCCTTGCGGAACTCCTATGGTATTAGGTAACAGACAGGAGAGCTTGTTCTGCCACAGCACTGCTTGTTGTCTACCAGTGAGGTAGGCATGAAACCATTGGAGAGCTTGGTTATCTAAGGATAAGGTTTTCAGAGTGTGGATGAGTAGCTGATGGTTAACCATATCAAAGGCTTTGGACAGGTCCAGAAAGAGGGCTGAAGATATTTTGTTGTTATTCCTGTTTTGGTTAATCACATTGGTAAAAGAGAGGAGGGCAGTAGATGTACTGTGGTGGGGTCTAAATCCATGTTGTGAGTTGGTCAGGAGTTTATTCTGGATGAGATAGTATAGGAGTTGTTTTTGCACACACTTCTCCATGATTTTGGCAAGTGGTGACAATATGGCTATCGGTCTATAGTTAGATAGTTCTGTAGATGAGCTACCTTTATTGAGTGGTATAACGTAGGATATTTTCCAGATTGAGAGGATTGTGGCTTCTGTTATAGTTCGATTGATTAGGATCAAGATGGGGTATGCTATGCAGCTTTTTGCAGGTATTCAGCTGGGAGAAGGTCTGCTGAGAGGGTAGTTGGCTTTAGTTTTTTCAGTAAGGATCGGATGAAGGATGTGGAGACTGGTTGGAGGTTAAAGGAGAGTAGCGAGTTGGGTATAGGATCATTTACTGAAGAGCAGATAGTAGTTAGTTGGTTGGCAAAGGACTGGATAGTTTCGGTAAAGAAACTATTGAAGATATTTGCTAATTCTTCGAGCTTTTATGACAGAATGCAGAGTTAGTATATATAAATATGGGGGTTGCAAAGGCTTGCCCCCCTTCAAAAAAAAAAAGTTTTAAGGAGAAGAGCAAGTTTTGACATTCACTCTTCTCCTGTGTTGTCTTTATTTTTTATTTTTTGGCTTGTCGGCACATGCATTTCTAATGCCGACATTTAAATAGGGAGCCTATACAAGGTCTATGTATCCCTATATGTCAGTCAAACCAGTAGTACCCCTTATACAAGGACAATGTATCCCTATGTGTCAGCAGGGGAATGGTGCACCTTATACAAGGTCTATGTATCCCTATCTATCAGTCAAACGAGTAGTACCCCTTATACAATGACAATGTATCAATGTGTCAGCAGGGGAGTGGTGCACCTTATACAAGGTCTATGTATCCCTATCTGTCAGTCAAACCAGTAGTACCAGTAGAAAGATAAATGGCATCAGAAATACTTGGTCTAGGGATCTAAATCTCTTCTGGAGCATCAACAGAATGGTTTGTAGTGACAGGTATATCTCACAGAGGATGCCACTGCTGTGAAACAGACTCCCCATCCACATAAAAGAAAGGTCATCCCTGTCCATATTCAAGTGCAACTTAGATCTATGGATGAAAAACAAAAGATTTATCCCACGACTTCCTGCTGTGCTACTAATGGACAAAGGCAGCTACTAAATGCTTTATCCCATGCATCGGTCCCCGCAAATTATCTTTGGTATGATCCCACTTATTCTCATTTTGGGTAATATATAATTATCAATCATGGGATGGGTAAGACAAATCTATAACCAAATGGGATAGGTTATTTTGACCAGAAAAAGGAAAACTAGCTAGGCTTAAAGTGCCCCCAATGGCAGGTAGCCTAGTACTTACCTCCGAACAACTACTCAGGGCAATCGCATGTTTGCATGTCATGTATTCTTTATGTCATGGCAACAGTTACAGTGTAGCCATGCTCTCTCTCTCTGGGCTGGCAGAATTTAATAACTTTCAGTACATGCAGTGGATATTGCACTGTGTATGAGAAAAAAAGCAGAATCGGTCTTTTTAATAAACTTCCATATTTTCTCAAATAAACATTTATTTCAGAAAGGGTGAAGAAAGGCAGGGGTAAAAAAAAGTGCTGTCTTATACCCAAGGCTGCACAGTTTTAGGATAGGTATATATAGATATTTGTGAGAGTAGAAGGCTTAGGGTGGCATATCCTCTGGCAAAACACAATTATTTTGCAATAATGTTAAAAATCACTAAAGTGAATTATCAAATTAACAGTTTCAAATATCTCTGTTGGGGTATTTGATGGTATGATGTTCACTATAATCCCCAAGTGTCATTGCATGTAGTTTTGCCCAAAACATTGTCTTATCACCAGAACATGGGCATAACTCCGGTGTTAGCCTCCTGGGACAGATTTCAAGAAACAAAATAAAAATCAATGACCTTTTGTGGTAAGCCCTTGTACTTGCTCAGGATTTGTTATTGTTCAGTTTATTGTAGCATGTAACTCATCATATAATATTAAAAATAAAAAAACAGAGAAACTAGTGGTCTTAAGACTTTGCTGATGAGCTCAGACACAATAACTTACAAAAATCATGAAACCCAGGTAGTGTTCCAAAGCAACTGTGATGAATAAAGGCTTGTTGCTTTGGAACACTACCTGGGTTTCATAATTTTTGGAAATTATTGTGAGTTCTTTATTTTTTCCTCAACACACATGGTGGTGAGGTTGGAACTAGACCAATTCCTGCGTTTTCTCTTTTGTTTTCATCATATATTACTCTTTTGGCTAAAAATTAAGCAAACTTCTGTTTATGTTGTCCAAAAATTGCTGGCATCAGTCAAATGGAGTATATATTTTCTCATGTGTTACTTTCTTATTGTCGAAAGCACAAAAACATGTCTTGTAATAATTTGCATGTTTATAATACTTTAATTTTGAAGATTTAAGAATAAGTCACCTCTTTTCTTTTTTTATTTGAAGAATTCCATTTAACATTTTTATTTTCTTATAATTCATTTGAAATACAGTCTCTTGTGAATAGCAGATCTGAGTTTAATTTTTTGTAATAAATCTTTGTCTTTAGGCTGCACTCTCCTTCAATATTTTGATAAATTATGCTAATTATTTTATTCATACTGTATACAATTACCCAGAATACCCTTAACTGTACAACTACCTTTGTCCTACCCCTTCTTGCAATCCTTCTAGACTGTAAAATGAATTTGAAACAATGTATTTAGTTTATTGGTTAGTTAGTAAGTTAACACACTAGTTAGCTATATAGTTAGTTAGTTAATTAGTTAATGTGGTTTGCCTAGCTTGTTAGCTCCAAGAGCACTTGCTCAAAGTCACACAGCAGGCAAATCACAACTAAAGCAATTACACTCAGGATTATAGGATAAAGCTGCACAGCAACTCTTAGTTTTAATCTTCCTTTTGTTTTCCATCCTTCCACGCCCTCTCTTCATCCAACCCCACTTAGCTCTCTATCTGCTCTCCCAGTTCCTGCATATGAACATTCCTGGATCCCTAAATGCTCTTTCCTAGCCTGCCACCTATGTAACCCTTCACTAGATGGGTCCCTTGACTTCTCAGAAAGTGAACTTTGCAGCTCTCATTTACAGTGCCCGGGGAGTGAAGAATTCCATGGGGAGCTGTAGCATGCAGAACCAGGAGATTTTCTGAAGGCAGTACCCAAGTTTAGAGGAGTGATATTTGCAATAAGAATATTATTACATTATGCCATCCCCTCCTGTAGTTAAATATGCCACTGCTAAGGCTCCTGGTCTCTACCAAGGGTCAGCAAGGCAGTGGTTTCACCTCTACTCTCTTCTTTGGTAGGACAGCTGGCCACCAGATGCTTCATCCAATCTCCCCAGCCAGCCCTACCAACAATCTGACTCCATTCCCAAGCTCAGGTGGCTGGTGAAACAGACAGATGTCCTCTTCTGCACCACTGAGCAAGAGTTTCATAGCCTTGATCTTCTGCAC
>NC_056748.1:753358985-753366485 GCF_019279795.1 Protopterus annectens
TGTGTGTGTGTGTGTGTGTGTGAAATGCCTCAGTTAGGTATACCTGGTGGTTAGTGTTACTCAGGCTCAAACAACAGCCTGAATTATCTACCCATACCACCACTTGTGATTCAGGGAGTTGAGTCCATAGCTTTCCGCTGTCCAGATTTTCAAAAAATATTTGTCTCATACTTTTGCTCTGCTCCTCTTAAAATTTGTGGTTTTCTGGCAAATCAGTGAGGACTGAATTCAATAAATAATGATAGCCCTTTAAGTTTCAGTCTTCCTATCTTTCAGGAAGCACATGGTAATACAAAACACTTTATTTTAGCAACTTTCTAAGATTATACAAGCAATATTTAAAATGTGTCCCTAGTTTTGGGCCTTTGCCTCCCTCCCCAAATAAATTTTGTTTTTTTCCAGATTTCTTGTGTTGCCAAGCTGAGAGATTTAATTGAGTGTCAAGTGGATTTTACAAGAAGCTGAGAGCTTCAGGGGAAGAGAAGTTTAGTGCTACTTATGCAAAGTTGCTTGCATTGTTAGTAGCACAGTGGGTAGTATTCTTGCTTTTGATGCAGAAGGCTGTGGGTTCTACTCCCACAATATGCAGATGGATCGCTGATACTGTACTTTGTTGTACTTTAAAGGGACTGGATGCTGCAGTCCTTATGAATGTCTTCCTTTGGAGGAGTTACCTAGTAACTGTGTTTCTGTTATCAGTTTGTCATCAATTCCCCATTGCAAAATTACTAGCTTTTCATTTTATGTAGCATAGGCAATTTATTCTTCAAAGGCAACAGGTACTTTATTTGTTGATGAAACAATGAAATATAAAGTTGTTTGCTAGCAGCAACCTCTTCATTAGTTACAGATCCCTTTAATGTGGAATTATTTAGATGACTTACTTCTGCAGAGATTTTTCATATTTACTGATATTGGTGGATTATAATGACAGAAGTTTGAATGGCCTTTTATTGTTGAAATTTTCTGAAATGGGTAGTTTTGTCATTATTGGTTCATACATTTTGTTTCATTGCTTACTAGAAGACTGGTCCAAACTGCAAATTTAAAACACATTCTAACAAGTGGTGCTGTATTATACAAGGAATATAATGTAATACAATCAGGTTAATCCAATCAGGAAGGTGAATCAAAGAATGCATACATGTATGCTTGCTCACAGGATGCAGGAGATCAAAATAGGAAAAGAGACCAGTCACCAATGGAGTCCCCCAGGGTTCGGTGCTGAGACTTTTTCTGTTTGGCGCATACATCTCAAAAGTAGAGGGAAATACCAAAGGGCTTTGGCTGACTAAGTCTGAGATGACTGCAATCTAGGAGCAGATATTGAATCCCCAAATGACTTACTCATCATGCAGAAAAGTTTTTCCCAAACAGTAACTGCTGCCAGAATCATGAATTGACACTAAACTCCAAGATATACATTATCGTATCCTTTGGGAAGTCATCTACTCCAGGGAACTGCCAAATTGACAATGACCCCTGAGAATTAACCCAATTGTCTGGTATTTGGGAACTTGTGTGTACAGTGACCTAACATTTGACCAACATGTGCCCATAGTCATTATAAAGTCTTTCTATATTACACAGCTTATAAACAAATTGATTTTGACTAGATCTAAAGATGTTACTGTCCCCCTTTACAAAGCCCTCATTATGATAGTCATTTTGTATAATGCCCACTTTGGCATGTATCTGTCCACACCCATGCAACAATTGGAATACCCACAGGGATAACTTACTAAAGGGATACAAGTCCTAAACAATAGGTCTTGCATGGAGCACCTCAAAGATTTATCACTATACTCAGTATCCTACAGAGTGCTTAGAGGTAACATGTCTGGCATACAAGGCAGCCTCCGAACTAATACAGATGGACCTTCTGAACAATTTTGGGAAAAACCCAGTTCCCATGAATTACCACATTGATGACAGTCCACTGAAAGCAGAAGGCATTATAAGAGATCTGGGAACACAGGTTGACAGCAACCTTTCTTTTGATCATCTCATTGCCGCTGTGGTCAGAAAGTCCTTCTATGTGGCACATCTCATTACTAAGGCTTTTGCATCCAGGAAAAAAGAGGTAATTGTGTCCCTCTACCATTCCCTCATTAGGCCAATCATCGAGTACAATGCCCCATTTGGCAAGTACCTCACTAGACACCTACAATAATTGGAGAGGATGCAAAAGTACCTGACAAAGAGGATCGTAGGCCTTAACAGACTCAAAAAAACTCCAACTATTCTCTGTCTCATATCACCTAATTAGAGGCGATCTCTGCTTGACTTACAAAGCCATAGGTTCAAAGGTTTATAGGTTGGTACTAGGCTATCGGCCCTAGGGCCTGTACAAGCCTAGCCATAACAATTCCCTGGCTATTTCTTCCCACACTATTTACTTCCCTGGACCTCTGACTAGCAGGGCGACTGACGTGATCCCTGGGGTGAATTTCCTTTCTCCCATCCAGTCATCAAGGTTCCGATTGAAGAGGGCCAAAGAGGTGCTCTGCTTGACATGTATGGGCAGTCTATTCCAGAGTCTGGGGAGTCTCTGGGTCAGGAACCTATCCCTCCAGCATGTTCTGTTTATTGTGATGACAAGGTTTAGATCCCTGGAGTGTGTGGCTCTGAGGGATTGGGATTTCTTTAAGTGTAGAATGTCCAACAGCTCTGGGTTTGACATGGCCTTGTATGTTAAGCAGAGATCGCCTCGGAGTAGATGATATGCAACAGAGTATAGCTGGAGTTTTTTAAAGCAGTCAGCATAGGGCATCTGCTTTAGGCCTGTGATTCTTTTAGTGAGGTATTTCTGTGGCCTTTCCAGTTGTTGCAGATGTCTTGAGAGGTACATACCAAATAGGGTACTGTATTCTATAATGGGTCTAATGAGGGATGAGTACAGTGGGACAATGACCTCCTTTTTTCTGGATGAAAAGCCCTTAGTGATGAGGTGTGCCACATAGAAGGATTTCCTAACTGTTGTGGTGATGTGGTTATTGAAGGTGAGACTACTGTCCACCTGTGTCCCTAAGTCTCTTATCACACTTTCAGTGTTTAGTGTACTGACACCTATGTGGTAATTCACTGGTACATGTTTTTTCCCAAAGGGGATAACTATACATTCCTTGGCTTTGAGCTTGAGCTCATGGCTCTGGCACCAAGCATCTGTTTCTGTAAGGCCCTTTTGTAGAGTATCGATATAATTTGGGGATTCAATAATGGCTCCCAGTTTGCAGTCATCTGTAAACTTTGTTAGCCAGAGTCCCTTAGTGTTGGCCTGTACTTCAGAGAAGTAGATGCCAAACAAGAGAGGTCCCAGGAATGAACCCTGAGGTACTCCACTTGTCACTTGTCTGGAGCTGGATTTGGAGTCAGCTACTTTTACAGTGTGGGTTCTGTCAGTAAGCCAGTTGGCAACCCATCGAGTGACGTAGGGAATAATGCCCAGCTTAGTAGGTTTATCTATGATTCCAGAGTGGGGGATAGTGTCAAAGGCCTTGGCGAGGTCCAGATAGGCTGTGTGGACTGCCTTACCCACATCCACAGCTCTGGAGACTGATTCAAAGAAGTCAATCAGGTTCAGGAGACAAGATCGGCCCTTCATGAACCAAAACTGGGTGGGGTCCAGTGTTTTAAGGTTGCCAATGTCTTTGTTTATAAATTCTATGATAATACGTTCCATGGCCTTGCAGATCAGGCTCGTCAGACTGATGGGGCGGTAGTTCCCGGGATCCAAGGTGGATTCCCCCTTGTGGAATGGGATAACTGTAGCTGTACGCCACTCAGTGGGCATGAAGCCGGAGGTGAGGGTATGATTAAACATGGCACTTAGGTGAGGTGCCAGTTCATTTTGTAGTTCATGTAGTAAACAGCCCGGGATGTCATCTGGTTCCATGGATGCTGTATTCTTAGCACTGGAGAGTGTGTTTTTTTACCTGTGTGGCCATTATTACCGGAATTTGGCAGTCTTCTTGTATTGAGATGGGCCATTTAGGGGGTGAGAGGGGGGTGAAGTTGGAACTGAATCGATCTGCCAGTATATTGGCAATATCCTTGGGATCAGTATATTTAATGCCATTCTGTTGTAGCTCAGAGCAGATCTGAGCATTGCCATTTAGATTCTTGACATAGTTATAGAATGCCTTGTGGTTGTCTTTGGAATCTTTGGCAATTTTTTTTTTGTAACTAGCTTTGGAGGATTTTATGAGGGATCTCAGCTTCTTACTGAGACTGTTAAGGGAGTTTTTTGTATCCTGGGATTTTCCCCTTTTCTGCAACAGTTTCTTCCTCTTGATGTAAAGTTTGTTTATGGCAGGGGACCACCAGATTGGCTTCCTTTTTTTGGAGGAGAGCATCTTGGTTCTATTTGGGATGGCATGATTCATGCATGAGTGGATGTGCTCATACAGTGCCTTAGTTCAGGACTCAGTAGTCGAACTTTCAGTTCCCATCTGCATGGGTGTCATGAAGTTTGTAACTTCTGACTTGAGTAGCATGAAGTTGGCTTTGGAGAAGGTTTTTATGGAGGTTTCCTTACTGGGGGGTGGGGTTGGGATGTAAAAGTTAAGGGTGATTAGCTTATGGTCTGACCTGACCAATGAGGGGGTGACCATAGGTGTGGAGCATCAATTTCCCATGTTGGTAATGACCAGGTCTAAGATATTGGAGCCCCTGGTGGGACTATGGATTAGTTGATCCAGGGCATTGGAATTTATGAATTCCGAGAACTGTTGGGAAAAGGTGTTGGTACATGAGTAGTTTTCCCAGTTAATGGCAGGGTAGTTGAAATCACCCAGTATTAGGGTGTTTGGTTGTATATTAATATTTTCCAGTATGTTTAGAAAGGTGTAGTGAGAATCTTGGGGCATGGTGGGGGACCATATCTGATCCAGCTCTGTTAGAAATGCTACATCTAAAGAAATCCCAGTTCCTCCACACCACACACTCCAGAGACCTCAACCTCATTACCACAATCAACAGAACGTACTGGAGGGACAGATTCATAACTCAAAGACTGCCTATGCTATGGAATAGACTTCCTATACATGGCAAGCAGAGCACCTCACTGACCCTCTTCAAGAGAAATCTTGATGAGTGGATGGGAAATAGAAAATTCTTCCCGGGGATAACTCCAGTGGCTCTACTCAACAGAGGCACTGGGAACTAAGGTCGGGTGGCATGATGCCAGGGTAATCCTATGGCTAGGCTTATAAAGGCTCCAGGGCCATTAGCCTAGTGCACACCTGTGAACCTATGAATCAGCAAGTCAAATGGCATCAGAAATAAACAGTCCAGGTATCTAAAATGAATGTTGTGGAGAAATGGATAAATATCAGACAGGCTACCACTGTTCCAGAACAGACTATCCATTCAAGTAAAACAAAGCTCATCCCTGTCTATATTCAAATGCAGCTTGGGTCTAAGGATGATTAATAGAAAATGTACTCCAGGATTGCCCCTCATGCCACTAATGGATAGAGGCAGTTCCTAAATGCTGCATCCCTTACATGGGTCCCCTCAGATTATCTATAGTATGATCAGATTTGTTCTCACTAGGGCTAATATACAATTATCCACCATGGGATAGGTAAGACCAATCAGGAAATGTTAAATCAGGCACCAAAAGTGAAATTGGCTAAGCTTAAAATGTCCACCAAGAGAACCTATGTTGTGGTAGTAAATAGTTTTAAAAAATTGCCCTTTTTAGATCACTAAGTGCCCATGTCACTATCCGGCCCCCAGTCTTTAACACCTTCCGGTGCCTCTGGTGTAATATGATTTTATTACAACAAAAGATGCCAAGCAACAATCCCTTATTAATCACCTCACTTAGATTAACATTTGTGCCTGTTCCTATGTTTATTACTATTTTTAGCCATTCCGAATCAGCAACAAAGTAATTGTACTCTGTTTAGCATTTTGTCTTCTGCCTTACACCATACAAGTTACTATTTACCTCAGATTCACACACATCCAGTGCAGGAATTTAAGGTCTGTCAGTAAAAATTGTTTGTAGTAATAAACAAAACTTACCACTATCTATTCATTAACTCTTATTTATCTGTCAGTACTGCTGCAACATAGATGACAAAATTATGTCACATGATTCAAAAACTCAACTACTACATTTCAGTTTGTTGAAGCACAAGGCTGTCTTTGTGGACTCGAGCATCACATCCTTGATGTTATAATGTTTCTCTAAGTTGCTGTTTCAGAAGTATCCTCAGCTGCGATCTTCCTGTGGTGCTTATAAGTTACATTGCCGTCTGCATGTTTTTTTTTTTTTTTTGTAAAATGGATGTTTGTGAGGTTGTTTTGACTAGTAGTAATTGTTTGGGATAGCTGTATTACTATTATTGCTTTTTTCTATACTAAGTGTGTCTCTTTGCAATGTAATTACACCAGCTGGTTCATGGCAAGTGCAGAGTATACACTAATTAGCATGTATGCATATTTTATTCAATCCTTAGAGGGTTTTTTGCAATCAGCCTAAATTGTTTCATTATTTTATGTTTACACAGTTGCCATTCTTTGTAATAGTTCATCAGTTCATTGACACCCTTCACAGAGTTCCACCAGATGTAACTTCCCCCTACAAAAATGAATAAAATAAATAATCATTTCACACAGAATTCTATCTAGGAGGATTAGGGTCTGTTAATAATAAATAAGTACATCGGTTCTGTGATCTCAAACTTCATGTCTAAATGAAGACATACAAGATAAGCAATTACTATTAAGGGCTCCAAAATTCAGAGGAAACAAATGTTTATGGTTAAACAAAGTACCTAAAATCAAAAGTAATTTTTCTATGTTGCATTTGCACTGTATCCTTCATGTGTGGGTACACACTCATACAAAGCAAAAAGTATGGGATAACCTTAATGAGGTGGATGCCTGAATAATTTCCTCTCCATGAATTGCATTTTATGTAGCAGTTATCATTTTTTTTCTGAATATTTAGAAGTAGAAACATCCTGTATTTGCCTGCATTTTATGTTCTAACAGTCTGCTAGTGTTATCTTTCCCCACCCTAACATGTTTCTTCCCTAACATGTCCCTTATTAACTTTTCTCACTTGTTTCAGAACAGTCATGTTATCAGGCCAGTTGCTCTTTGCATTATCTGCTTAGTTAGTCCACTGTTATGTACATTTTGCCTTTTCAATTATATTTTTTATTTAACTTGTCTACTCATTGCATACTGTACTTCTAATCCAACTATGCTGAACAAATTAAATAAAAAAATAAACAAATAGATGAGTAGATAAACAAGGGAGCAAAAAAAAAAAAAAAAAAAAAAGAATGACATGATACTCTCTTACTTTTCCTACTTTTTCTTTCACTGGCTCCTTTTGCTTGTATGTCTTCTTGTTTCCCTACATCTCTACCTTGATTTGATTTATTTTTTTATATATCTTCTATTCACTCAGTTAGTCCCACTAGGCTAGTAGCATCTCTTTGGGGTAGGCATGTGGTGATATTTATTTTATTAGGGAAA
>NC_056748.1:753371485-753401485 GCF_019279795.1 Protopterus annectens
AGCTTGGAGTAGTTTTAGCAGAAAGTATGCTGATAGAGAACTGCAGCAATGCAGAGTAAATATACAGCTGTACTAGCAAAGTGTCAGAACATTGCACTACTCTGATAAGCACAATATAACACCATTACTTACAATACATTCATGAGATTCACCAGTACATCAAAACAGTGTAATATCTATCTATATCTATATTTATAGTTATATCTACATCTATATATACATCTGTATCTATTGATATATATATATATATATATATATATATATATATATATATATATATATATATATATATATATATATATATATGGGTCACCTTCATTTGACCTAAAGTTCATTTTACCGACAGAAATTTCAGGCAGCCCAATTGCCTGACAGTTCATTTGCCCAACAATGACAAAAAGGCAAATAAAATGTATATGTCCTTTCCCCCAGAGTAGTGTGATCCTGGAGTTAGAATATATAGTAACGGGGTGTGGGGGGGTGAACTGTCAGGCAAATGAAGGTGATCCATACATATATATATATATATATATATATATATATATATATATATATATATATATACACACACACACACACACACACACACACACACACACACACACACACACACACACACACACACACACACACACCAAAACACCAACATTTCACATTACATACATATGTGTTAAAGGGAAACATGATCATCATACAAAAAATGTGTCCAATCTGAATGAAACTGTTACAAATATAACACACTACCAAATTTGTTTCACTGTTTTACATAGTCTTAGAACAAATAGAAATATAATAACATATGACACATGCCTGCTCTCTGAAGGAGGACAGTGACTGAGTACAAGAATAGGCAACACCAAGGAAATATTTAGCAATACATTTTACTACAGAGACACTTCCACCCTCAGGTCAGTTTAGAAGTCAGAGCAGTTTGTAACTAGAACAAAACAATTAACCAAGAGATGTGAGTAAAGCAGGTTGTCTACCATTTCCTGAGACAAAATAACTTAGGATATGCAGTATAGTCTACTGGCCAAAGAAAAGGGGACTGTGGCCAACTTAGCAAGATGTCCTTAGAGTGCATAGACTATTATACAGGAACATTCAATCACTGACCAGGCAAGTATTTAACTGATTAAAGTTAATATGCAGCAAGGTTCTTCATGGTAAATATGGTTACGTTAAACAGTGAAAAAATTCTCAATAAGCTTGTATGTGTACTGCTTGTAGCAGAGTTCCTACAATATTGAGGTCAGATGTAGTGACCACAGGCTATTAAATAATGACAAAATTCTCAATAAGCTTGTAGGTGTAGGGCCTAGTGGCAGACCTCCTGCAATATCAAGGTCAGGTGTAGTGACTGCAGGCTATTAAACAATGACAAAATGTTCAATAAGCTTGTAGGTGTATGGCCTTGTGGAACAGCTCCTACAATATTGAGGTCAGCTGTAGTGATTGAAGGCTATTAAACAATGCCAAAATTCTCGTTAAGCTTGTAGGCTTAGGGCATTGTGGCAAACCTCCTGCATTATTGAGGTCAGATTTAATGACCACAGGCTATTGAACAATGAGAAAATTCTCCCTAAGCTTATAGGTGTAGGGCCCTGTGGCAGAACTCCTGCAATATCAAGTTCAGATGTAGTCACTACAAGCTATTAATTAATAACAAAATGCTCAATAAGTTTGTAGGTTTAGGGCCTTGTGGCAGAGCTCCTGCAATATCGAGGTCAGATGTAGTGACCACAGGTTATCAAACAATGATAAAACTTTCAAACTTGTAGGTGTAGGGACAACAGTAATTGAAAAGGAATTATTGTGGATAATTTGTTTCATTCATATGGGGTTATAGATTAAACACAGTATAAAGAGGAGTTTTGTATCAACTAAAGTGGTGTCAGTGTTTGTTTTTCATTTATATAAATGTAAGATTGCCAGTGTCACGTGATAATTTAATAAAGACATTTTTTGTTAAAAAAGAGGAGATTTTTATGTAAACTTGAAGGAGGTTTAGGGTTAATTAACCCAGAGGCATATGCTATTACATTTGTACAAAGTGCTGAAGTGGATAAATGAAGAAGATTTGAGAATAGTAGAAAAATTGTATAAATATAAGTTTGATAATTTGGGGGTGTGGCAAAAAAAGAGTAAAAAAGTGTATAAATGAAGGATAAAATGTTATCAAGAAAAAATATTTTTGTGGAAAATAAAAATTGATGATAAAGAAAAATGATAGAAAAATATGCTAAAAGAATTTAATGATAAAACATTGCTATGTAAAACCATAGAAAATCTAACAGATGAAAAAAAAAATAAAGCTATAAACATAAGGTGTCTATATTATAAGATCAAAACTTTAGGTAGTCGAATACCTAAAGCCTGATCTGTAAATATCGAAAGCTAAAATCTGCAAACAGCCACTTCCACAAATTTTTCGTCGAAAAGATTTGCTTGGCCATTATGTGGAATTTGCCCTTTTGGCCAATGTAGAGTAATCTCGGAGTTGGTATGTTTAGTTGGGGGGGTGTGGGGGCACAACCCCCACATTGGGTGGTGTGGGTGGTGAAGCCCCCCCCCACCCTACTTGATTTGGGTTTAAAAGTTTTTTTTTTATACAGCCAAGCACCTTCTTTTCCTGTGTGGAAGTGGCCATTTGCAGTTTTTAGCTTTTGATATTTACAGATCGAGCTTTCAGTATTCAACTACCTGAAGTTTCAATCTTATAATCTAGACCCAAAAATAAGAAGCAAATTGTTTAATCAGAAATTAGAATGCCAATATGTTTTGTGGAGTCTAGTAATAGAGGAAATATGTTATATAAAAAGAAAAATGATAAAATGTGTTTACCTTGTCAAGAAGAAGATACTACGTAACATGGGTTTTTGAAATGCAAAACATTAAAAAAATAAAATTATGGGGGGAAACTTTTTCAAAGAAAGAAAGGAAGTGAATAAAATAAACATGGATATGATTAAATATGGATATTATAATAACAGAAGTAAAGAATACATTAAATGACAGATAAAAAGCTATGTCACATGGGTTACATGGAATGAAAGAATAAATGAACTTTAATGGTAAATAGATTTTTGCAACAATATTACACAAAATAAGATGGTGATTATGGAAAAAGGAGTAGGGTTTTAATAAGGATAAACATTTAACAGGACTATAAAGGAAATTACGTTTGTGTAAATATATATTTTATGCCTATATATTTGTATGTTTGAAAATATTTGTAAATATGTTGTAAATAAGATTTATTTATGTATATAAATAAAGGAATCCTACTCTTTTCAATAGGTGTCATGGGATCTTTTGCATCCACCTCAGCTACCCCAAATCAAGCATATTGGGCTTCAGTTCAATGTCTCATCCAAAGGACAAACTATTTCATCTGTTCTTAGCAGTACCTGCTTTATTATCCTTATACATTGTACCTGGATATATATTTGACTAAACTTTCTGTCATACTACATATTTCTGTATTTGTGAGTGATCAAATGAAACATGTATTTACAACAGTGCAGCACAGCTGTAAATATTTGCTCACTTGTCAACATCAACATGTTCATGCATACTGACATTCTTATGTTCTTACTTAGTATAGAATGTGGTGTATCGCTAGTACTCTGGGTACAGGTTTGTTTTGGCATGCAGAAGGCCCTCTCTAAGGTGTTATTTTAGGTATAGTGCTGTGCATTGCTCTTCCATTTCCTTTATGCAAAATTGATCTTCAAGGATAATCTTTTTTCATGAGCTCTTGTCCCCAGCTCATTGCTCTTCCTCCCCACTGAAGACCTTCTGCAAAAGTGCTCATTATTTTAAATTTGAACCACAGTTATCGTACAACCTGTTTACTTAATAATAATTATAAAATTATTGCTAAAGCAGTTAATCACTACTTTCAATTTTTTATTAAGTAGTTAATTTCTGCAGAACAATATTATTTTGTACCAGGACAAGAATATCACCATAACCAGTTAAGTAATGTTAATCCTATTAAGCAGTGTTCAGGACTGAATAAATAAATGTCATATCACACTAAATCTTATGTGTATCCTTGCATTTGGTTCACAGATGTATCTAAAGTATTCAGCTGTTACTCAGTATACTCAAAATCTTCACATTATAATATATATATATATATATATATATATATATATTCATTTTGTTTCCATAATTATAATGAGAGGCCATTATTCATGCTCTCATCAGGGTTTTCTTGCTATGCCCTAACAGATGACATTTGCACTTACTTTTTCAGAGGCCTGCAATGGTTCTTCCTCCAAGATTTAGCTTCATTCCCCTTTACATGGTGTCCAAGAAGGCTATTGCATACAGTAGTCTAGCAGAGCCAAAGGACCCTACCCCTGCCAACGTGCTGTATAGTTTAGTTATACTTTAGCACAGGAGTTAACGCAGTAGACCACACTGCTTAAGTCCATGCTGGGATAGATAACCAGCATCAGTCACTCAGTCCCACCCTCTATGATCATTTCCTTTAGCACCCAGGCAATGAATTGAGCCCAGATCATCTTTGTCATACTCAGGGTTTTATCGCTCTATGACAGAGAGAGCTGACTGGACTCTGCTTTTAACATTATTCGAGTATGGTATGCCAGAACTCACTGCTTGAAAAGAAGTTAGCGAACACTAATTTCAACAATTGAACTGAGAGTCAGATGATACAGACTTACTGGTTCTTTCAAACATCTATTTGATGGTTTGTTTTTTAAAGTGTAACAATTTCATGCATGCTGTGCACTACTGAAAATTATTCCAACAGCGATGTGCTAAATGAAAATTAAGTATAAATACAGTAATGAAATGATTGTGCTTTATGATGCTAAAGCATTGTGGAAAAGACTTACTGAGTATGCATCTATCCATGTTGCCATTTACAGCTTAGTAATTAGTGAACAAGCTTAATTACCTGATCACACTGAAAAAACAGTCTCTTTACTTATAAATATGTTGTAGATTTTTTTTAAACTGCAAATTTTGGAATTTGGTTTTATTAATGTCTGCTAAAATTTTATATGGCTAAATTTAAAAGTAATGCTCTGTAGCAAGACATTAAAGTTTAAATGCAGTCCATATGAAGAAAACTGTTACATATTAGCTTTGCATTTATTGTCAGCACTATTCATTTTTTAAAAGAAAAAAAAAAGAAAGTAAGAAAATAAATATGTTGCTATAGAAACATTAAACTGCTAGCTGTTCTCAGATTTTCAAATGGAAGAAGGCAGCTGTGTTAACATGTACCTCTGTAGCCCTGCATAGCTCTCATGTGCCTTTTATCATTACTGCATGTTTTTCACCCCCACTCTGTGAAGATTCACAGAAAACAGGAACACCAGCAGAGACAGAAATAACATGCTTTCATCAGTCTGAGTCAAATTTGTCATACAGGTCTGGGAGCTTTTTTTTCACAATAAGCTTAGTTCTTTGCTTTATTGTTAATGAAGTCGCATTCAGTCAGCTGTGAGACCAGCCCTTCTGCCTGGAGTAGAAAAAAGCATCAAATCAAAACCAGGCTACCACACACACCCTAGCAACGCCTAAAGCTTCAGACTGCTCAGATGAACTTGCTAGTACAAGGATTTTTTCAACTGAGTAGTTTTGGTTGGATATTTCCATTCAACTTTGCATCTGATTGGTTGTCATGTGGCTTGTATAAAATGACAGGGAACATACTCTGGCTTGTAGCTGATGTCATTGAGAGGTCAAGACATTCGTCTACATTCTGAGTAATAAAAACAATAGCAGGTAAGCATTCTTAAAACATTATCTATTGAATATCTAACACTATAGAATGCAACCCTTACTGTAAAAAAAACTACTGCCTTTTACATTGTTGTCTTAAGAATAACTCCATTTCAGTAAGCAGAGCAAAGCTAATAGATTTCTTTTGTATAATGAGAAATTAATGGGATGGCAAAAAATGAATGAAGGTAATGAATGTAGTTTCAGAAATCTCATCTGGTAAATGTTTATTAATTCTTTTGGGAATATTTTGTGTAAATACTACAATAATAACCAAAAGATGCTTAGATGTTTAAATATAGCTCATGTGCAGTGTATATATGCTAGTAATATTGTCAGAAATCATCTGACACCTGTCATACGTACAGAGTATAACATATGTAATTATTTGTATAGCTCTTTATGCTCTGTGTGCATATCCATATTGAAGAAAGAATGAAAAAATATGCATAGGTGTGCGTATGCATGTATGTGTGTGTGTGTGTGTGTGTGTGTATGTGTGTGTGTGTGTGTGTGTGTGTGTGTGTGTGTGTGTGTGTGTGTGTGTGTGTGTGTGTGTGTGTGGGTGTGTGTGTGTCCATGCATAGTTAGTTAAGGCCATAATTGCTTCATCTTCTAGGTTGTCGCTGTAGCTAGGTAGCCTTTTCTCTGCTGTCATTTATTTATTTATTTGTTTTTTGGGGTAGAGCACTGATCTCCTTGGACCTTTTTCACACTTAGCCCAGGAGCAATGTGTAGTTAACTGACACAGTTAGTTAATAAATACTGAGAGAATCAAACCTTGCACATGTGGATCGTAAGGAATAGTTCCTTAATCCTCTAAGGCAGCAGTCAGATATATATTTGAGCCAGGTTGTGGGGCACCTGGTAAAATGAATAATAAAAGGGATTGCCATTCAATGTTAAAACCCCCCTCTGTTTTTTCAACAGGTTGTCATTTTATTACTCCTTTTTATTCTGCAGCAGTGATCAAACTATCTTGAAAGGTCTCTTTATGTTACATAAGATTTCTTTCCTTCTAGTGTTAATATGAAGCCTTGCCATCCTATTATGGTTGCTAGTTGATACTTTGTTACAGCTATGATAGTTTGCACATAATTTTCATTAATATGGAACTGTCCCATCGAACAGTGCTCATTTACATGGTTGGTGATCCTAAACAAGATACACATGATAAGTAAGAGGATTTGTATCTCTGTTTTTGTGACCACTTGCAATTAGACAGTTATAATATGGGTGACAAATAGTCAGACTGGGCTGACTAGCTCTTGTATTGTACAGTCTGTATAATAGTAGCTGATGGTAGTACATTAAATAATCTGTCATGTCAGAGCAATCTGGGATAATTAGTGGCATGTCTGATAGCAATTTGTGTTGTGTAGTTCAGAATTTGGACTGCTAGGATTGTGTCACATGGTTTTTCCAGAACAAAAAAAATAAAATAAAAAGATTGATGAAATACAAATAAGCAAACAGTAAATAAATGAGTAAATAAACCCAAGCCAGCTGGGTCACCATGAGCTGGACCTAAACTCAGCAGGATTTCAAACCACTCTGGGGAATTCTGTTCAAGGAGTCATTCTCTGTTTAATGTTTCTCATCAACTGATTTCTTAATCCTGTATATATTGTAAGTTAATTGTGAATACTATGTAATGTTAAATTGAATACTGTATATTTTGGAAACAAATTGTGGATTGCTATCTCATGTCAAATCTAATATCGCATTGTTATATATTGTAATTAATTTGAGATTGCTATGTCTTGTTAGCGTTTATTATTTTGGTGGCTAATAGCTACTCTTTCCATTTTTCTCACCACTGTTGTGATTCATCCTTGTATTTTTGCATGCGTGTTGTTTTTTTTTTTTTTTTTTGTGTATGTTCATTGTTCTGGTATCTAACAACTGGCTATACTTGAAATTAGTCCATTGAGATCAGTGTCCTGATCAAACACAACTAAATAAATAAATAAATAAGCAAGCTTAAAGTCTGGTAGTATGTCTTCATTTTGTTCTCCTTGGGTTTGAGTTTCTTAATTTTCTCTAGCAAAATGTGTTGGCTATGAGCAAGTCACTTACCCAGACTCTTTTCCTAGGTCATACCTGAGAATGTACATTTGCTTGTAACGGGTTTAGCCAATTAAAATGATTAATCACATGCATGCATACATAAATGCTGAATGAACATTTGGAGTCTGAGCTGACCAACAGTACTGCATGAATTCTTGAATTTCATTTAAGTCCTAATCAAAGTAGAGTATCTCTGAAAAGCAGAAGCACAGCAATGCCTTTATCTACATAAATCATTTGCTTGATAGCAGTTTGCATTTTATTCATCCTGTACCACATATGTGCAGGGCTGGCTTTAGGTCAAATTGCACCCTAGGTAAATGGCTCCATGGTGCCCAGCCCAGCACATCCCATAAATCCTACCCCTTCCCCCTACATTCTGGCCTCTCCTACACCATCTTGTTACTTTTTTCTTCTTTTTATCACATTTTTTCTTACTTATTATCCTTTCCCAGGATCAATTCAATGAAACCTAACTGTCCAAGAGTACACAGTAATACATGTGTTAGAAATAAATTAATTAAGCCAGCTTCCTCCCAGAAGCTATGGGCTTCTACATGCCCTGATGCATATTTTAAAGCTTTTTTAAGCAACACTTTCATTCATTGATGGCCTGAATAAAAATCATTACTAAGGTTTACTGTTTCACTTTGCCTTTTCTTGTATTCTTTCAAACACAGCTTAACTGGTCAAGATTAAATAGGTTCATAGGTATATACTAGGCCAATTACCACCATGGCCTTTTTAGTCCTAGCCATGAAATCCAATTCAATTGTGTCCCTATGTATCATGGGTTTTTATTAGGAAGCGGTATGTTAGTTATGACGTTTCTAGAGGTTATGTGTATGTGTGGGAGGTATTTTAGTTTGGGCATTACTGTCTGTCTCTACTTATCAGAGGCATAGCGGGCCAGACCTAGGGTAAATTTCCAGTTTCCCATCCATTGGTCAAGGTTACACTTAAATAGGGTTAGGGATGGACTCTGCTTCACATGGATGGGAAGCCTGTTCCAGAGCATGGGGCTCCTGTGAGACACAGCTCTGTCATCCTTGGATCTAGTGATTCTTATGCTGTTTGTTTTGCAGACGAGCAAAAGCTCCGTCAGTACTGGAGTTGAGAATGCCTTGCAAGTCAACCATAGATCACCTCTCAGGAACATGTAGGAGGCAGTATATAGACATAGGACTTTAAGGCAATTGATATAGAGCAGTGTGCTTATACCCTGGATTTTCCTGGTAAGGAACCTTTTGATTGTCCTAGCTGTTGCATTTGTCTGGTCAGGTACATGATGAAAGGGGCATTATAATCAAAGATTGGTCTGATAAGGGCCAAATAAAGTGGTGCTATGACTTCCTTGGATCTGGATGCCATACCCTTATTTATAAGTTGGGCGACATAGAATGATTTGCTTACTACCTTGACCGTATGTTGGTCAAAGGCCAGATTACTGTCTACATATGTTCCCTGATCCCTGACTACTGGGTCAACTACAATGGGTATCTTATCGATGGAGTAATTAGCTTAGGTGGCAGTTTCCCAAAAGGCACACTGAATATAACTGTGGAGGGAATAAACCAAGCTTTGGATCTGGGGCCATCTGGCCCCAGGAGGCCAGGGATTTCTATATGCTGAGGTTCATTTTGCAGCTGTTTTAATAACCTTTTTAACAGTGATGGCCTGAACAAAAATACTGACTAAGGAAAGAATTTCAAACTTACTCTTCAATATTGCTTTTTTATGCATACTTTAAGATGCACCTTAACTAGCTAAGATTGCAGTATAACAACTGTGAATGAAGTAAACAAATCAAACTGGTAATTTGGAAGTTGTTAAACCCCCAAAAGCCATAGCTACATATTCTGAGGTACATTTTACAGCTTTATTTAACTTTCTTTTCATGCTCTGTGGTGCATTTTGGAGCCTTTCTCTAACCTTTTGATCTAACGATAGCCTAAGCATAAATCATAAGTATGGAAAATGAAAGTCAGTCTTATTTTTTCTTTCTAGGAAGAAATTAGCCATGTACAAGTTAGTGATCAAAACAGAAAAAGTGTCAGTTCACATTAGACCAAGAAGACCAGTGCTTGTGGGGATACATAAATCATATCTGAGAATAATTTATGCCTCTCTCCCCCTCCCAAGCAAAAGACAGTCACCTTCTGCGGATCTCTCTGGTGTAAGATTGGAATAAATGTGAAGGCACAAATACTAATAGTCATATATCTCAAGTCATTGTTGCCACACATATATGCAGCAGGCCTGCTCACCCCTACCTCCCAAAAGAGCCCCCCCCCCTTATGTGTACCCCTATGATGACAAACTGGGACAAAAGTGGACAAAAACATAGTGTAGTAAGATATTTCAACCTGTTATTGTCGGACAAATAAAAACAACATGCATCCTTACCACTACTCCCAAAATAATACCACTCATGTATCTGTTTTTTGGTTGTTAGGAAATTGAAAAAACTGATTACATTAATTATTCTGACTGGTGGCTGCTAGACAGTATACTGTGTCTAGACAAGCTATAGGGACCTTCTACTCACACCTTTGAGGTTTGTGAGTAAAGTTAAAGAAATAATGACTGTACAGTCCCTATCCACCACAGAAGCTATAGCAACTATTTTAACACACCCTTGAGGTTTGTGGGGAAAGTTAAAGAAACTACTACAGTTTCATTAGCAATTCACAAGCTATAGTGATGTTCTGTGCACACCATTACAGTTTGATTGTGAGGAAAATTGTAAAAAAATACTGGCTACATTGTCCCTAGCACCACACACAAATTACACTGATCTTTTTGTACACCTTTGAGAAGTTCTGGTTTTTGACTAGGTAGGGACCAGGGCACAGGCCACTACTAAGCCTATGTCAAAATCCATTTATACAGCTTACTTTATTGGGCTGCCAGGCCCCCTGGAGCTTGGAGGGTCTGGATATTCTGTGATGCATTATTCTTTATGTTTAAAAGATACCTTGTTCATTTTTAACAAGTACCCAGAAAAGTTATGTATGCATCTTGCAATACCAGTTTAGTCTTCAGATAATAATTAGTGGGCTTATTGTAACACACACTGACTCTGCCACTGGCAAGTCAGGTTTATAATAAGGTGCACAAAGGCATGCACATACTGTACGTTTACCTACAGGTAAATTGCAGGAATGCCAGTTCACCTAAGGCATGTCTTTTGGAGTGTTGGAAGAACACATAAATAAACACACACAGAGATGGGGAGGGCACTTAGATGCCATACAGGAGGAGCCATAGCCAAGAACTCAAGTAGAGCCAAGTGCTGTGAGATTATAATGCTGTTCACTGCCTCTCTGTGCCAATGAGAAATTATTTTCACACATTCTGCTGGATTACCACTGATAGGTACTTATTGTGTTAATGCTGATGTTTGTAATAGGCACTTATTGTGTTAATGCTGATGTTTGTAATGAAAATTATATATACTTTGTTACTCTTAGATGCACTGCAACCTACCCAACCCCCCTCCCCGCACACACAGCATAAGCCATAGCAATACTAGCTGTACATTGATTTTAGTAAATTGTCACTTTGTGACACTACGTCTGCCACACCAGACCAGTAAACTGCTGTTTGCTACTGGTCAGATAGCAACAGCAAGTCATTCTTACTCACAGATAGCCTCTATACATATTAATTAGAGATACTTTACAGTGTACATTTCAAATGTTTGTTTCTGGTAAACAAAATAATAGCAACAATAGTATTAGTAATGTACTTCATGCTTATTTCACAGAGACACATGGTGATCATAGTAAATAATCATCTTACTCAAAATGTGCACTAATTCTGTAAAACAAGACTTTAAACTCAACAAGCAAAAAAAGGTCAGTTAAATTCATCCACAGACAATCCTCGCCCCTATCACCACCCAGTAGTTTTAACAACTTCTGTATGCATATCAGACAGTCATCTGACAGGAAAATTGTGCCATGTAGCATTCGCATAAATGGTAGCCGCACATTAAAATCTTCCAAGTTGATCCACATAAATTACAATACCACAACAAAGACAGAATAATGAGCAAAGTGCAGTTAAGTCATTTTCCACCACAAACAGCCCAAGCAATTGCAGCTACTCTGTCTAAGAACATCTCATATCTATAACTCTCATAAAAAAATAAAATAAGGGACACACAATAGTGTTTTCAAACAGAAGCCAACTTCTTAGTTAGTGCAAGAATCTGGGAAAAGGGCGAACATCAATGAAATATTTTAGACATTTCTCTCATATACTTAGAAAGCTGCTAAACTATTATCTTATTTTTTTCTGAAGTCTGAACATCAAATGATTCTTGACTGTCATTACTTAGTGATTTCAATCTTCAATGACTGGCCAGAAAACTACACATTTGTATGAGGAGAAGACCAAAAAATAAGACAAAATCTGTGAAAGTCTCTGAAATCATAGTCTGTTTCTAGATTATTTCACACTACACCTCTAAATTTCTTTGCTTAAGTAATGCCAAAAGTAATGTGGGGGCAAATGCCCAAAATCAGGAACAATTTTAAATGTTCCTTTAATTCACTTCAAATGTAAACAGAATAACAAGTTTTGCATTAACATGTAATGTTATGTAGTCCTATCTCGCTGTAATTCTTGCTGAATGGGTTTGGAGCCAATATTCGACTCCAACTTGGCAGATACTAAAGCTCGACACCTTTTACTGGCTCAAGGCTAACCCCTATCCCATGGTGTCTCACAGCAATTCCCCAGATCTCATTTGCCACAAAAGCTTTGAGGTTGTCCCCTTACTGGCTCGTTGGCTAAGTAGAAGATTTATTTACTAAATCTTGTCTTTTCACCGCCTTTTTCTTCATCTTTTATTCCTTGTAGTTTATAGCTTTATTGTGTGATTGTACTGAGTGTTTGACCCCTATTTCCCCCCATAGGATTGTATGGCCCATTTCAGTTAGAGGTCCGTAGTTGCCCATTTAAGTTACAGGGCCTTTCCTCCCTGCATGTTCCTTCACAAAATAAATAAATAAATAATAAATAAATAAATAGAATCTTTCCTTTTTCTGTCTACTGTTGTTGGTATTTTTATCTCAGTAGATAGTATTGTTAGTATAGTTAGAGATGGTGTCTCTTTTTCTAGGTAGCTTTGTTAGTTTGTTCTTGTTAGCATGTCTAAGGAAAAGGACAGATAATATAAGGACTATCACCCTTCAGGGTTCAAAAAATGTGATAAATGTTCACAGAAGATGTTTTTGACAGACAGTTACACTAGCTGTGTGTACTGCTTAGGTGAAGCCCACTTACAAGAGCCCTGTACCTTTTACCATGCCTTCAATGCCTGGGTTTTGAACGAGAGGAAACGCAACTTGATAGATAGGGGTCTTATGATTAGTTCCTTCCAGGAACAGCTGGAGCTTGGTCAGACAGCTCCTAAGACTACTAAATGAAAATCTTCGGCTCCAGCTTTGGAACCATCGAAAAAGCCCAAAGCGATGGAGCCAAGGAGTTCTGGCTCTGATTCCGCTTCTTCTGTCTCGGTGCCATTGGTCTCTTCGGTGCCAAGGCAACCTTCGCTACCAAGACAGTTACCTGAGATTGACCCTGTCTCACCTACCTTGAGATCTCCTATTTTGGAGAGGAGGAGATCTCCTTCTGTCTCCACCCGATCCTCCAAGACACTCTTAGATGAGGACATCGAGCGGGTGGTGAAGAGGTTGCTTTCTGACCCAGTTCTGGCAAGAAAATTTGCCCCTCCGAACCCAAAGGTTTTGGAGCTGACCCCTTTGCAATCCACCATTCCTCCTCTGACTGCTTCCCTCTTGGAACCAATCACTTCAGGTTCCTCTATGTTGAATCCTTCGGTTCCAAGGATTTTCCCTGCTTCCTCAGAACCGATTACTCTATCCTCAGTGGCTCAGTCAGGAGCTGAGGGATCTGGGAGCCGACGCTCTCGAGTCAACTCCGAGGGGGGATAATCACGCTGGGTTTTCTTCAGAACCAACCCTCCCTCTTGGCGCTTCGGCTTGACTCAGCTCTGTTCCTACATCTGCTTTGGAACAATGCCCCCTTGCTCGGAGCCGACCATCCATATCCTTGGAGCGGAGGTCTTCTTTGGAGCGGGGAGGTAAGGCCTTCAAAGCAATAGAGAAGGCTTTATCCTCTGCAAAAGCCATACCCTTGGAACTAATGTCCTACCAGCAGCCAGCAGCAACCTCTTCTCCCCTGCCACCCCCACAGCATAGGGAACCAGAGACTCGAGCATTCCCCATTGGAGGTGCCCCCTCTTCAAAGACCTCCCAGATTATCCCACTGGAGAGCTCCCTCGGAAGAGACTTTGTAAGAGGAAGCATGTTGACTCACGTGAGCGTGTCATGTCTGACACTGATTTGGAGGAATCAGAAGAGTCCCCTAGATCCCCCTCTGAGGATGTCTCCTTTTCTGACATCCTAGAAATCCTTAGACAGAGGGGTGATCGGAAGACCTCTAACCTTACTGAGGATGAATCAGTGTATCTTGAGGCCTTTGGTTCCTGACCTTCCACCTCCTGGTGACACCTCCTTATGACCAGCTTTTGGGGGTCATATCGTGGAAGGCCTGGACCTCCCTAGACACAGTGGAGCCTGTCCCGAGGAGGCCAAACAAATTTATGGCTGCACCAGAAGATAAGTCCATTCTTTCCAAAGGGGTTCCTGTTGATGCTATGGTGGTAGCAACAGCCACCAAGAAGGAGTTGTCCGAGACATCTTACAATATTCATCCTCCTAACAAGGAGTCCAGGACAACGGCTAGGTATGGAAAGCATACCTTCTCTTCAGTGGCATTTACCTTAAGATTGGCGAATTACCTTTCCCATTTCACTTGAATTCAGAGGGATCTCCTGAAGGAGTTGGGAGATACCTTCAGGGTTCAATAGCTCCAGGATCTACGGATAAGGCTTCTGCGCAGCTCTCCACCCTTACGTCAATAGATAACTCCTCCATGAGGCTGATTTCCTATGCAGCGGATAGAGCGAGTAGGGCAGCTGCAGCAGGAATCTATCTTAGGAGACATTCTTGAATGCATCTTTGTAACTTCACAGAATCCTTTAAGTCTTCCTTCATCAACAGCCCCTTTGATGGTTCAGCTCTTTTTGGATCTCAGGTGAAAGAGACCTTGACCAGGTGCAAGCAGGAAGGGAAAACCTTATCTGCTGTTGGAGTCAGTTTCTCCCTTCCTTCTAGACCCTATCCCAAGGGTCATACAGGAGGGAAAACGTGGTTCTGTAAATCCGAAAAAGGTTTCCCTCAGGCACAAGGTCAACCCTCCCCTAGGGGCAAAGGGGGAGGATATAATGGAAGAAGCCATCCTTGCAGCAGAGGAGGTCCACAACACCAGGGAAATAGAGAAACCTTCTCTGATCATCCCTTCCATCGCCCCTGAGAGGTTGCCCGACTGTCCATCTCTGGAGGCAGTCAGGGGTCATCTATCGCTGTACCCAAGTGCCTGGATAAACATTTCACAAGATCATTGGGTACAAACCATAATATCCAAAGGTTAC
This sequence comes from Protopterus annectens, assembly GCF_019279795.1. Taxonomy (NCBI): domain Eukaryota; kingdom Metazoa; phylum Chordata; order Ceratodontiformes; family Protopteridae; genus Protopterus; species Protopterus annectens. The sequence continues at coordinate 753,386,850 of NC_056748.1, forward strand.
CTGATTCCCTTTGTTTCCAATCCCCCGGTAAACCGGTCTCTTCCAGACATGCCACCCATTCAATTAGACTGTGCAACATCAGAGGTCATCTCGTTGCTGCAAAAAAAAAAAGTCGTCCAAGAAGTCCCCACAGAGCAAATAGGATCCAGAACTTACTCACGATTCTTTTTAGTTCCAAAAAAGACAGGGGACTGGAGATTAATTCTAGATCTCAGCAGACTCAACAAGTCTGTAAAGAAATTGAAGTTCCGAATGATCACTCTGCATTCAATATTTCCCTTTATCAGGAAAGACAATTGGATATGCTCAATAGATCTTCAAGAGGCATACTACCACATCAAAATGGACAGGCACTCCAGAAGACACTTGCGCTTTCGGCTGGGAGTCAGTTATTTTCAGTTTCAAACACTGTTTCCGTACCTAGATGACTGGCTCCTCACTGCTACCACAAAGCATCTACTGATCAGAACCAGGGATAGGACTCTATCCTTGTGCTCCAGTTTAGGCATCACAGTAAACCTAAAAAAATCAGCCTTATCTCCAGCACAGCACATTTTATTTTTAGGCTCAGAAATAGACTCAACCACCATGTCAACAAGTTTAACACCAGAAAGAGCAGAATCTTTATGCAACCACGTCAGATCTTTGCTAAACAGTCACAATGTTCAGGCTAGGGTAGTCCTTCAGGTCCTAGGGACTATGGCTTCCTCCATTCTATTAGTTCCTCTAGCCCATCTGCACATGAGAGTACTTCAGTGGCTACTATTTTCCCAATGGTCAATGCAGGATCTTCTCCTGTCAAATCAGGATCTTATCACAAACACCTGCAAGAAGGATCTGACATGGTGGTTGAATACCGAACAACTTCTCTTAAGTTGTTCACTTCTTCCTCCTCAAGAAAATGCAGTTTTGACCATGGATGCCTCCCAGATAGGGTGGAGGGTCATTATCTGGGAATGACGGTCCAAGGTACTTGGCAGAACCATGAGAACCCCTTGCACATCAATGTTCTGGAGATGAGAGGGGTACTATATGCGTTGCAAGCACTTCACAGTTCTCTTCCCACCGGGACAATTGCGATTCAGTCTGTCATGGGGTACATAGTCAAGCAAGGGGGAACCAAATCTTAATCACTTTGCCGAGTGGCCTTAAGAGTTTGGAAATAGGCGATGGACACTCAACACATTCTGGTAGCAATGCACATCCCGAGGAAGTCCAATGTGATAGCAGACAAACTTAGTCGAGCAATCCTCATGCCTCACGTGTGGTTCCTGAATGCAGAAGTTGCGAAAGAGATCTTTCTCAGATGGGGCCAGCCTTGCTGCAACTTCTTCGCCACACACCTGAATACCAAATGCAGCAGCTACTTTGCCCTAATTCCCCATCCAGGGATGTCACCCAGGGATGCTCTTGTCCACGATTGGCCCCCAGGACTCCTTTATGGTTCCCACTTTTTCTTCTCATTCCAAAGGTAATACAGAAAGCAAAACAGTTGAGGAGTACCCTGATTCTCATTGCTCCTTACTGGCCTCGCCAAGTCTGGATTCCCTTCCTGTGGCCCTACCTCTTGGAGGAACCATGGATTCTGGAACCATCTCCAGACCTCCTGATTCGTCAATCGGGGCAGTTCCATCTGACTATCCACACCCTAAAATTGACAGCATGGCTGTTCCAGTTCCACAAATAGCCAGGTGCATTTCCCCTCTCACCTTCAGTCGAACACATTCTGATTTCTTCCCACAAGCCTTCCACTAAGAAGTTATACTCCAGCAAATGGAAAAGGTTCTCTATTTGGGCTGTAAACCAAGGCTTAGATCCCTATACAGCTCCTATTGAATCTATTCTGTCCTTCCTTGCATCCATCTTTCATGAAGGAGCTGCAGACGCTACAGTTAGAGTTCAGTTAGCTGCCATCTCTAATTACCATTTTGACTTCATGGGAAATCCCATCATGCCACACTCTTTGAGCAAAACCTTTCTGAAGGGAGTTCTCCTTCTTAGGCCTGCAATCAAACAGCCACCAGAATCCTGGGACCTAAACTTAGTTCTCACATCCTTAGTTTCTTCACCCTTTGAACCCTCTTCTTCATCAAATCTGAAATTATTATCTTGGAAAACACTATTCTTAGTAGCTATAACCTCTGCTAGGAGAGTCTCAGAAATGCAAGCTCTTACTATTCGACCTCCTTACATTGTTTTCCACAAGGATAGAGTCTCACTTAGGACTAACCCTTCCTTTCTTCCCAAGGTATGCTCAGAACATAATCTTAACTTTACTATTGAGCTACCGGTGTTTTTTCCAAATCATTCTAATAAATATGAATACAGACTACACCAATTAGATGTCCACAGAATTCTCAGGTTTTACCTTCACAGGACTAAAGAATTTAGAAAATCAGATCAATTATCTGTTTCCTTTTTGGACAAAAATAAACGCTTGTCTGTTTCTAAGGTTACCCTTTCAAAATGGCTTTCAGATTGCATTTCCTTTGCTTATCAGACTGCTGGTAAATAGTTACCCAACAAAGTGAAAGGCCGTTCTACAAGGGCAGTATCAACTTCATGTGCCTTTAGATCTAGGCTCCCAATTGATACTTTTGGTGCAGCATTTACTTGGGCAAGACCACATACCTTTGTCACTGATTACAAATTGGATTTGGCCTTCTGGGACAGATCATCCTTTGTGTCTACTGTGCTGAAGAGTCTCTTCGCTTGAGCCACCCAGGATAACGGTGCTAGGGACGCTGTCCCATCCAGCAAAAATTATGGCATGATGGGACTACATGACATAACATAAAGAAGTTATGTACTTACCATAACGTTCCATGCTTGTAGTCCATCTCTCCTACACTCTTGTGTCCCTTTCTCCTGCCCACTTCCTGTTCATGGAGGATCTGGTGGACTATACTTATGTTGTCTGACCTGGTTGTAGTTGTTGTCCACCTGGCACAGATAATGTTACACAATGTTTTGTCTGTATGTACACAGTTATTGATAGTTTCATAACTATTAGGCACTTATTGCTTTCTTGCAAACAACATCTGGAGAATTGCCGTGAGGTGCCATGGGATAGGGGTTAGCCTCGAGCCAGTAAAAGCTTTTGAGCTTTAGTATCGGCCGAGTCCATTCAGCAAGAATGTAGGCGAGATGGACTACAAACATGGAATGTTATGGTAAGTACATAACTTCTTTTTTTTTTTTCACAATAGTATGAAATTCTAATGACTGGCATTACTAACGGAGTGTAATTTTTAGTATTTTACCAGAAAAATAAAAAAGGGAAAAATATGAGGCGGAATAAAGAACATTCTGAAAAATCAGGGACAGCTGAGAAGTATACTTCACATAAATCCCTTTTAATCCCAGCCACTCAGCTTCATAGGTTGTCATTTTCTTTGCTCAATCAGGGAAAGCCAGAAATAACGGAGAGCCAAAGTTCCAGAATCAGAGGCAAATTTTATAATCTAATTCATTTAATACAAAAATGGGTTTAATTGTATCAGCATGCATTTTCTGAGGAATCAAGCATATGAAAAAGCTAATAACTGGCATTAGTGACAGACTGTAATCTTTAGTGATTTACAACAAAATAAAAAAAAATACAAGGGAAGTGTAAATAAGATACAGAATTAGGAACAATTGAGTTACATTGAGATATCATCTATAATGTCTATCTGCCAGTAAAAAGGCCAACTTATCTGCTGCTATTTAGACTGTCATTTCCTGTTATTTTTTCAATCTTCAGACATTCAAAACTTATGGGACTCTGTCTCAGTTGCTCCCATGGTGTACACAATGAATCCTGATTTGTTTTGTAGATCGTGAGTAGAATTGTTTCAATTTATTGGAGATGCCAACATTTTCAAGAAGAGAGCTGCATTAACAGCTTTTTTCTTTTTCCTTTTCTTTTTTTTTTTTCAGGAAATAACTTATTGGCCAAATAGCGCTCCTTGTCCCTGCCTAGTTGGCCTATACATAAGGCTGGCCACACATAAGTGCAAATCTTTAGTACTGCAGGACTGAGATTCACTCAGCATACTTTCTCAGTCCACAAAATAAGAGCTAACCTCTTTTTTAACCAAATCCATGGTTTACTTTAAAGAAAAAAATAAAAATAAATAAAATAAAAAAAAAACTATCTGCTCACTACGTATCCTGTCTCATCTTCCACATTCCACTAACAAAATGTGGCCTGAGAGAGTAATTCCATCCTAACAGAACAATGTCTTCTGTGTATGGATATTGTTTCAAATAACTAAAAAGACTTCAATGGACATGCACCATCATGTTTGTTGCAGTGATAAAGAAAAATACTCACAACTTGCTTTTCCTCTGAGCAGACACCCCCCCAAACACATGCACATGCACACACATACACCATGTGAATAATATTGTCCTAGAGGTGTTTAACAATCTAAGGCCATTGAGTAGTCCTCATAGAATGATTTCCTGATTATGGAGGAAATATGATGACTGAATGAGACAGAGTGAGAGAGTATTGTTCACAAAAGTACCCCAAGTCTCTTATGCTCAAGATTGTCAGAAAATATCAGTTGGGTGCAGCTTTTTTTGCTGAAGACTACTATGCTGCACTTTTCTACATTTAGCTTGGGTATGTTTTCAGTGCATTAGGCATATGCTTATTTCATCCCTTATTGAGCAGTTTAGTATCAGTGGATGAGAGGATAACAGTGTCTTGCTTGCATTCATTAGCAAACTTGGTCAACCATACTTCTGGGAAATTGGCTAGGTTGACTTCAAAATAAATGCCAACCAGGAGAGGACCCAGCACATGTACCATATTACTTGTAATATTAAATTCAGAGAGGGTACCACCATTTTTCACAACTTGGGATCTCATGAATAGCCAATTTGCAATCCAGCATCAATGTAGAGGCCCAGATTTGGTTTTTCAATAATACCAGACTGGAGATTAGTGATAAAACCCTTAGCCAGGTCAAAATAAGTAGTGTGCATAGAGTGATGAGTATACACTGTGTCTATAACTTTGTCTAGCAGGGTTAATAGATTCAGCATATAAGAGCCATCCTTCACAGTGCCAAACTAATTCTGATCTAGATCCATTTCAGTTGCCTGTGCCTGCATAAATGAATTTCTGCAATGACAGACTTTATGGCCTTGGGTATAAGTCTGGTGGGACTGAGGGCCTATAATTACCTGGGTGTATACAAAGGTTACCTATATGTAAAGACGTTACAGTGGCTGTTGTCTAAGCATCGAGCACAAACCCTGTGAATAGGCTGAAATTGAAAATCAGAGTATATATCTATTACTAGCAAGAATGCAGCCTGCTGTTATCTAGTTCCATAGAGCTATTACTTTTAGCTTTTAACTGTGCTTCTAAGAATTGTTCCAATGTGATATCAAGGGAAACTATATTTTCAGGGATAATAGGGGCAGCAATGTTGGTAGGTGGGATAAATTTAACAGAAAATGTGTCTGCTAATATATTGGATATAGCATTAGGCTCAGAATGTGTCACATTATTATGCATGAAGCTAATGTATTGTTGAACATTATTTCTTGACTTCCTGATATAAGACAGAGACATTAGGTTCATATTCTGCTTTACATTCTCTAATAGTGCTCTTAAGTTCCTTACTGACATGTTTGGTGTGGTTGTGATGTAGCTGGATGGTGATGTCTTACAACGTTTTATTTTTCTCCTTTTGTTATACAGTTTATTAATCACATAGCACATACCCATTATTGCTCATTGCCTCAAAAGCTAAACCTCCCTTATCACTGCTATATATATTCAGTTATGCTACTCCCCTTTTTACTACTTTGTATATTCCGATATGTTGCACTCCCTTTACTTTAAAAAGTTATAATAAGTAAATATATAGCATACAAATACAAACAGAGATCAATTCTCTATATGCAATAATTACATTAATATAGGATATCATATGAAATGCATTAATACAACATCAGCATATCTGAACATTCAGAAACATCAATATTAAAACTGAAAAAATTATTTTTTTTTCAGATTTATAATCATTTTACATTAGATAAATTTACTGCAGCAGTTTCTTTTAATCATTGACCCACATATCAGTCCTTGGACATGATTGCAGCAACTGTGTTTCAGTAATCCTCACACATATAAATACTGTCAAGACATGACTGGTTACTTTCCAGGAAATTTGTTGAAACAATCGCTTGCTTAGGAATAACACAAGGGATTACAATATTCTGAGAAGATCATTGGGCTACATTTTTGATATGATGAATTTCCATAGCAGTAATTATTTATTTATTTTATGTATGATGGTTAATTCCATATCTACATGTAAACAATATCACTGTGAGGTAGAACCCGGGATGTGAACATTTCAGATTGACAGATTTCCCTTCTTCCACTCTTTGACGTAAACAAATTCTTTTTTATTTCTTCTATAAATCTGCATATCAGAATCACCCATAAACATAACATCATACATAACAATACCCAAGTTCCTCTGACTTAAATATAACTGTAGCTGGTTTAATTTTTTTGAGCATTAACTGTAAAATCCATGCATATGTCCTTATCCTTTCCTTTTAACTTTGGTAAACTCCCAACTAATCTACCATGGTAACATTTTTCTTGAGCATTTCTAATAGATGAATGATTTGTCCTTGACCTTTTGATATTAGCTAAAAATAAGAAGTCAGTAGTTTAGTATAACAACATATGTCCATAGTAACTGTACAGAAAATGTCCTCTTGCTTTACAGACGTAAATCTCTTCTAGTATAGACAAAGCAATCATCACTAATAGAACTTTCACATTTTCTCATAAGATTTTTAACTGTTTCCATCTTTCTGTCTGCTTTGTATCACTTCATGCAGAACTGGGACTAGAATTAATATAAGTATATTCTCATTGTTTAGCAAAAGAGTGAAACTATTGACTCATAAACTTCTACATTATCATCAGAAAGAGTTCACCTTGGATTCCATGTCTAGCAAAATAGATTTCTGGATAGTAATGATACTGTGATTGGTAGTTTCATGTTGTTGCACATATTCTGAATACTTTGAATAACTGTTTACACACAGAGTATATAATGAGCATCTTTGCACAGAAATAAATATGATCCTTTTTTCTTCCACCATATTTCATACTGCAGTTATTCCTCATGCTGATTATGAAAAGTAGTACAGACTTCACATTTCTGAGTCAGTTTACCTCTCTGTTCAGATATTTTGGCCAGTAAAGAATATTACAGGCTCCTTCTGTATAAAAATCCATACATATATCTTTCCTATTGCCCTTTTCATTTTGGTAAACTCCCAACTATATATCATACATTTCATGAAACACTGCATCGGAAAATGAGTAGGAATTATATGTTTAGCTCTTATGATCATTCATCCATGTATACACTCTGATGTCCCAGTGTAATGATTTTATTTGATCTGAATATAATTTTTTTTCACTGTCTTTCTGATACAATGTATCAGCTGTTCAAGCTCCCTATTGATGCAGGTAACAGTGAAATAAGCAATAAGATTTCATGATTTTTCTCTGTCAATCACCTTTGCATTCTTGTAAGAAAGTGCTTCTAAACATATTAGTTGTGTGCATTAAATTGTCAGGTTTGTAATGAACTTGAAAATCATACCTCTTTAAACTCAAGAGCATCCTCATGATTACTGGGAAAGTCTATTTGGATAGCAGCCCATTTACAGCGGAAGCCAATTAAAAATGCTCCAAAGTATTACAAAACATTTTAAGAGTAATTATTTTACAATATTTGAAAATAATAAAAAAAAAAAAAACTACAGTTTAAATAATTACACCAAATTAGACATAATATAAAAACATTGGTTAAGAATAGATACAGATTATATGACAATGATTTAATAGCTAGAGAAATTGTAGCCAGTCTTTTAGAAAAAAATAGAGGTAAGCTAGTGTAATACAAACAGGAATATGCAATATGAAGTGAGAAAAAAATAGGCTTATAGTATATTTAGACAGAAAGTCAGGGGAGAGAAATTGATAGAAGTAAGGAAGTCAGTGAAGACGGGAGAATAAGAAGATGGAGATATAAACAGATATTTGTCCACATTTAGGGATATACTTTATCCTGGTATTGATCGAATACAGTGAGTTATGACTATACTTTTTTTAAGTGACTTGACACAGATAACTGTGGAATTCTGGTAATCAGTGGGAATTTCTACAACTTATTATTCTATCTGCCAATCCTGCCCATGACTGTACCTGTATAGGAGACCTCAGTCTACTCACTAACAGTCTATATGTCTGGTATAATACTGCACAAATCCCTTGTTTACTAACAACCACTTGATATATTAGCAGTTGTGAGACATTGCAATACTTCATAGTACTAGCATTTGTGGCAAGCCTTTTTTTTACTGTTTCAAAACATCTGCCCCGTACTTGTGAAAAAAGCAAATAAAATAATGATTCAATAGCTTCCAGAGTGTAACTGTTTATATCTATCAAGTTTAATATGATTACGTAGAAATGTTATACCATACCCAGGAATCATATAATGAATGATTTGTCATGGAACTTTTTGCATATTAACTATAATATTAACTTTATCAGACTTTGATTTACAGCCTTCTGACATCAAAAACATATCTTATTAATTGTAAGAGTAGCCATACATAGCTGATATTTGTTTCTGTTCATCTTCAAACTTTTTAGTCTCAGCCCAAGTAACTTAGTAAGCCTAATATCATGTTCTTGTTTGGTACCTCCCACACTAGAAGTCATTTACTCTGTTAACTACATCTTTAAAGCCTTTAATCTTTTCTGTACTGCTCTTTAAAACACTTCAAAGGTTTGTGATACACCAAAATGCAATATTGAAAACCATGACCTAACCAAAAATTTATAAAAGTTGCAAAGTTTTGAGCTGGATTCATCCAGATTAATTTGCTAGTACTCTTGAATAACGTCTAACACTAAGAGGAATTTAACATTGTAGTAACAACTTCATTAACAGTTTGAAGTTAACATTGTTCCAGTTAGACTCATTTAATTAAGTGTTTGAGATACATATTTTAAGTTTGTCTTGCTTTATTACATTCACCATATTACTGACTCATTATTTAAATTCAGCTTACATAACAATTATGTCAAGGCTTTCCATGCATTTCAATTTCTATTCAGTTTTTCTTTTCAGAACTTTAAAAGTCCTTGTTGCATTCATAACTCGTATTGTTTTACATGGAAAATTAATGCAATATCCCTCTGCATAAACAACATAATCCATGAAACAAATCAAAATAACTCAGAAAAATGGCACCAGTATCCTGACTTCTTTATTTCATGACTCACAATGGGCTATTCATGACTATATTCTTATTGGTGCACTTGGTAGTATTGTAAGGACATTTTTCACACGCCCAGACTTTTCTGCTGACTTCTTAGAGGAAATGCATGCTTTTGGCACCTCTACAAACACTTATATAATCTTTCCAGTTGTTTTTCCTACTTTTACTTTGTTCTACATTAGAAATATTCAGTTTAAAGTTAGGAACATTCATCTTGCTTCTACTACTAATACACATTTTATGTGTCTAGCTACACTGTAAGAATTCTTTTAATCTTGTCAGGTTACTCACATCAGTTATGACACAACATATGTATCTGATTTTTTTCAGACACATTCTGGGGTATTATCTTGTCATCAGATCCAGTAGTTTCAGTGTGTAACACTGAATAATTCAAAAGAATGCATGAAAATTAGCACATAATATTAGACAGATTTAAAAGTACAAGTACCTTCCAGTCGAATATTACTGTCAGCAGCAGTATCTAGCCTAAATGCAATGGTTCTTCCTTGATTTATAAACTTCTTAGATTACAGGTCATTTACAACAGATAATGTGTGAAACAAAGTGTAAAATGCATTCAAATTCTACATTTCAACTGCTCCCACAAACATTTAAATCTTGTTACACATATTTCTTTTGACTTTTACACATATCTGTAAAACGATTCTTTCACATGGCGTATGGATTTAATTAAGGTGAGCAAAAGCCATTTTGGCTCACTAGCCAATGTCAGATAGTTCTCAACAAAGGATTATGATAGTGAAGACTGCAAACGTATGAAACTGCAGATGTAGCCCAACAGTAACGTGCAGTACTTTAAAAAAGAAAACAACAAGAAAATCACAGTGATTTTTTCAAAGTTATTCATCAAAATACTTGTCATTTTGAGAACCAACATAAGATTAATTTTAAAGGATTCAGTCTTTCTTTAAAATACAATCTTCTGTATGATACTTTAATTTTTTCTGCTGCTTCTATCCACAAAGCAGAATCATACAAATACTATAACACTATAACAGATAACCCTGAGCTAAGAATAATGAAGTGATATAAAATTCATAGGTTTTGTCTGGCTTATTTTTAAGCAGAGTTTCACTGTATCAAAAAATATCAAAGTACAGTTAGCAGAAATCAAGGGGCCACCGCATTCAGCTTTTACTGTTTTCGGAGCATTATTTATGTGCACAGGCGAATCTTTACATCAACAGGAGCTAATGGAGCTTCATAGCCAGTATTATTTATTACCTTACGAAAAAGGCATATTACAGTGAGAAATAGTTACATGGTAAATCCCTTGCCATTATCAGTCAACTACACCTTAAATATGGCAGTCACATGCATATTACAGAAGTACGTGTTTACTCCAATATAATTACCAAGCTGACTTTTAAAACATGTCAATGTTTCTGAATCCCTAATCCTTAGGGTTTGAATGTTTCACCTCTCAGTATACTTTGGGTAGTAAAACCATCTCTTTTTTAGTTCTGTTAATTTTTGCTCTGAATAAAATTCTCCCTTTTTGCATTGCTACAGGTTGGTCTTTTAATGAAAGACATAGATTTTCCCTTTAAACATATTAACTAAGTGCTAGGCACAATTTATCTTTTATCAATCGAGAAATGATGCTATAAAGATTTAGATTTCTTCATACTTAAAAATTTCATAAATATAATTCCTTTAGTTTACCTCCATTCCATTAGTTCAACATTTACAATATCTGCCATGGATAAAGTCCAAAATGTACGCAATAATTTGTCTTATTAAAGTTATGAATAATGCCATTAAGACCTCTGGGTCCCTCAAATCCATTTTACCAAAGACTAATCCACTTTGTCTCTTGGCTCTAATCGTAATGTCCTGTATATGGAACTTGATAGAGAGGTTGTTACCAGTGATTTTACCAAGATCTCTAATCTGTTTATCCACTTCAGGTTATTGACTACCCAAATCTAACCTCAATTCTTTGTGCTGTCTAAAGTGCAAAAACCTTACATTACTGTAATTAAACTTGAGACTTATTCCAGTTGCCCATACATACATTTTATTTAGATACACATTTAAATTAATGACTTACTTAAGCTTTCTGATCATAGTTCTAACTTTACAATCATGCATATTTGCAGACCTAAAATTTGTTGTGCATAGGCAAGCCAGCAAATGCCAAATTAAATGCTTGCAGGACCCCTTTATTAATAGGTAATTTAACACATTGCTTCCCTTCTATTATCCAGTTTATTGTCCAATTAAAGGTATATCTATTTATATCAGTATAACTATTGTAAACATTAAATTACCTGATCATGATAAAATGAGTCAAAGGTTTTGGAGACATCCAGGTAAATTACAGAATGTCTTCCCCTCATTTCATTAAACAAATCTCATAAAAATTAGATTGACATAGTAATGTGGCTCTACCATTAATAAATACAAACTGTCATCCATGTCTATTCCATAATTTCCTTTAACTTTAAATAAAGGATCGAAAGAAATATAAGGGCATTCTAGATCAGAATTAATAGGAACATGCTAAAATGATTTTAAATTCTTTTGGAAGGAAAAGAAATTGCAAATTTAGACAATACATAACTCTGTAATAGTCTGCTTATCAGCTATGTCCTTGTTATTATGTGTGCTAACTTCCTCTCCATAATTTGATTTCTTACAGTTAATATACTTAAACAAATTTTTATTATTATCAGCAGCCTTAATTAAAGATTCCTAATATTCAGCTGATGCCATTTCTAACTCATAACCACCTTCACACCCCCACACAGCATGGATTCCGTCCTGGCCACAGCACCACAACTGCCCTCCTCTCCTTCCTCAAGACTATTAATCATGCCTGTGACTCTGGCAAAACCGCATCTAACCTGTTCCTAGACCTTTCCAAAGCCTTCAACACTATCTCCCACCATATATTCTTATCTCAACTGTCATCCCCAAATCTCGTCCCTTCCTCCATTGCCTGGTTCACTAGCTACCTCTCCAAAAGACAACAAGATGTTAAATGGAAATATTCTACCTTTTCTTTCCTACACACCACTACTGGTGTACCCCAAGGATATGTCCTTGGCCCCTTACTTTTCAATATCTTCATCAATAAGTTTCACTACTCCATCTCAGATACCTCACTAATCTAATATACAGACAATTCAACAATCATCTGTTCCCCTTCCAACCTTCTAAAGAAAACCCAATCTGCTTTCTCAAGTACTGAAACCTGGATGCAAAACAATATTGCCATAAACGCTAGCAAAACTAAATTAATGATCTTCTCTCCATCTAAAAACCTCACCATTGATAAAAACTCCATCAAAATAATAAGCCAGAATAATATCCCCATTGAAATTGTACCACACACTAGGGGCCATCATTAATGAAAATCTAAAATTTGATATCCATATCCAAACATCACAAAATCCCATAAAAACAGGCACAGCCACTACCTCACTCCATCCACCAGACAGACCTTAGCCTCCTCAAGCCTTCTCCCCTCTCTCATGTACGGTGCTTGTCTGTTCACTAATCTTCAACTTGGCTTAAAATCCAAACTAGAAATCTGCTACAATAAAATCTGCAAGTTTGCCACTAACTCTAGACACTCGTCCCATAACTGCATCTTCCTCCGCACTCTGCAATGGCTTGAATTTCCTAATTACTTGAATCTCCTTAAACTTACCACTGTCCATAAGCTCATATTCAAGCCATCCAGCTGTCTCCCTCTCTATCACCTTAACCCTTATATTCCTAATCATTCACTTAGATCAGAAAATCAAACCTCCTTAAAATTTATAAAACCTCATGGTCCTCAGGTCACCTTCTGTTGTCCTGCTCCTTAGCTAAACTCTGGAACTCTTTTCATCCCTCTGTTTAAAATAGTCAAAACCACTCCAACTTCAAATCCCTTGTCCAGTCCTACCTTTCTTGAAAGTGGGAATGCTCATGCTCTCTTCCAACCTAAATCTCTGAAATATCTACATTTCCTCTTCTATTCTCTCTGCTAGTTTTCGCTTCTTTATAGTGAAAATTCTCTTGCTCTTTTCCAACATAAATCTCTCTATTATCTTCATTTTTTCTTTCATCCTCCCCATTAGCTTTTCCTAATTACATCATATTGCTAACCCGCTCCTGCAAGATTATGTACTCATAGCCTTTCCTGTTTGATTTTTCTTTTAAATTTAAAGCAAGCTTGTTAATACTTAATTTTAACAATTTTCTTTATTTGTTAAATTTTCACTCTGCAAATGACTCTAAGATTGTAAAAGTTGCAAGATCTTATTCTGTGAATGGCTTTTTTTAATGTTATACTGCTAGCATGCTGTTTTGTATATTTGTTGTCATCTCTGGAGCTTTTCTCCCCAGGCCTCCACTGAAAACAGGATCTTCTTAGCCCAGTGGACTTTCCCCATCATCAAACTGAAAAGAAATAAAATAATAAATAAATAAATATTCTTGATTGTTAATACTTGTTTCCATTTTCAACCTTTTAGTTATACTATTTAAACATTTTTATTATGAGTTGTACTGTGTGTCATAACATTTTTGTAGTGGTGCCTTTGTTTTTTAAGTTGTCTAATTAAATGTCTATGACCATTCAAATTTTGATCACTTTACTTGTCTTGTCTAAAGATATCACACACATATTTCTAACTGTTAGCTATCCACACTCCTCCCCTATGTTTCAACATTCCCTGCTCTATTCCACAATTTCTGTGAAAGTTTACCTTTGTTTAATGTCTCCATAGCATAAAATAATCTCTTTCCTGACAGGAAGAGAAAAATAGTTGATCATCTTAAAATAGATTGAGTGGTGGTATAAATTTCCTAAAGGCCTTGACACAATGACATCTGAGATTAAATCATGCTTATTAACCAATATTAGATGTAGAACATTCTGCCCCCAATAAAAGTTTAATTCATACATCATATCTTTGAAAGATGATTCCATTTGTGATTTACATAATCCAGTTTTCCTATTAATACCTGGGTAATTAACGTTACCAACAATTAAGGTTGACTTGTCATCTAAGACTGTTTCTAATGCTAGAATAAAAGTAAGCTATGTGTTTAAACTAGTATTCATTTTTTTTTATCTTCTAACACAATTTTAATTTCTCCCCATCTAGTAATACTCTTTTAATATAATACTTAAAATTTCTTCTTCTTCATTTTGGTTGTCAACAAAAGTATTTGTAGTTGTATGAAATAGTAACATTACTCCACCCATCCCCACCCTTGTGATCTTTTCTTATAACATCATACTTACTGAGATCTGAAAATAATAGACCAGTGCAATCTTAAGCTGA
>NC_056748.1:753406485-753408985 GCF_019279795.1 Protopterus annectens
AGACTACATGTTCAGAAAAGCACTGTATAAGTTAGGCCTTCATGGAAGTACCTCCACACTTCTACCTGTTAAGGGTTGAGCTTTTCTTTTGCCCTACTGGTGTAACATGCATATACCTGCAGATAGTAATTTACTTGGAACACATTAACATTACTGATTTTGTAACAGGATTTTAAAAAAGAGGGTGTTCTACGGGATAGCATCTGGCAGACTAATAGATTTTGCATGCTAGTTTATTATTTTTCAATAGGTGTCTTGTGGATGTACCATCTACTATTATTATTATAATTATTATAATAATAATAATAATAATAATTATTATTATTATTAGGCCTCATACAGAACAATAATACCAATTAAAAAATGAAAAATCAAATTAAAAATGTCTACACCATGTCTGCATTCAGTACATGTTCCTTAAAGAAAAAAAAATCACTTTGAGTCATTAAGTGTGGCCTTCACTTTAATGTATTAATGTTTATTTACAGATATTTAAAAAGCCTTCATTCACTTGGGTCTGCTTGTCAAAAAAGAATACTTCCTGCATGCTTAAACCAGCTTTTGTCAAATGGTGTGGACAGCTTATATGGCAAAACTCCAGCCTCTTTCTAGGGAAATGGAGAATGCCTGCAAGCATCATGCTAGTGCAGATGTACAGCTTTTAGTATTACTGCTTACAGCTCCTAATTACCCAGTTTGTTTCTTTGCTAAGGTGCCCTGTATACAGACTACACATCTTGCATGTGTTTGCATGTTTTTTTCTTCAGTGGTGTCTCCTGTATCTAGCATCCCAAAGATGTGCTGTGTGCAAATTAACTATTCATAGGTTCATACTAGACTATCTGCCCTAGGGCATTTATAAGCCTAGCCAGAATGTGTTTGGCTTTCGCCACCCATTTTAAATTTATTTTGCTATGCCCTTTTTCGAGGTTAGTATACTGTGCCTCTGTCTAACAGTGACACTGAAGTGATACCCGGGGTAAACCTACGATCTCCCATCCACTCATCAAGATTCCTCTTGAAGAGAGTCAATGAGGGACTCTGCCTAACCTGGACTGGGATTTTATTCCAGAGTGAAGGGAGCCTCTGGGTTATGAATCTGTCCCTCCAGCATGTCCTATTTATTTCAGTGCTGAGGTTCAAGTCTCTCGAGCGCGTAGCTCAATGGGATTTGGATTTTCTGAGGTGCAGCATGTCCATTAATTCCGGGTTGGACATGGCTTTGTACGTCAGGCACAGATCGCCTCTGAACAGGCGGTATGCCACTGAGTAGAGCTAGAGTTTCTTTAACCGGGCAGCATATGGCATCTATTTGAGCCCTTTGATCCTCTTGGTGAGGTACTTTTGGGGTCTTTCCAGTTGCTGCAGGTGTCTGGTAAGGTACATTCCAACAGGGGTATTGTACTCAATTATGGGCCTGATGAGGGATGAGTAAAGAGGCACGATGACGTCCCCTGATCTAGATGTGAATCCCTTCATGATTAGGTGGGCTATATAAAATGTTTTTCTAACCACTTTGGCCACGTGGTTGTCAAATGAGAGATTGCTATCAACTTGGGTCCCCAGGTCCCTAATTACTTCTTCTGTACTTAATGGATTACCACCTATGTGGTAATTTGTGGGCACTTTGTTTTGCCAAAGGGGATGACTATACACTTTTTGGCATTTAGCTTGAGGCCATGGCTCTGGCACCAGTTGTCTGTTTCTATGAGGCCCTTTTGGAGGATACTTGTGTCAGCTGGAGAGTCGATTATGGCGCCCAGTTTGCAGTCATCTGCGAACTTGGTCAGCCACAGTCCTTCTGTGTTGGCCTGTACCTCCAAGAAATATATACCGAACAAGAGAGGTCCCAGGACTGAGCCTTGTGGGACACCACTTGTAACTGGTTTGGAGTCTGACATGGCTCCAGCAATTCTAACCATGTGGGTTCTGTCCTTGAGCCAGTTTGCAATCCATCTAGTGACATAGGGGTTTATATTTAAGCTGGTGAGCTTATCTATAATGCCTGAGTGGGGTATTGTATCGAAGGCTTTTGCGAGGTCCAGGTAGGCTGTGTGGACCACCTTCCCCTCGTCAATGGCCTTGGTGACTGTTTCAAAGAAATCAACCAGGTTTAAGAGGCAGGATCTGCCCTTAACAAAGCCGAACTGGGTAGGATCCAGTGTCTGTAGGTCCCCAATATCTTTATTTATGAGGTCCATGATGATTCTTTCCATAGCTTTGCAGACCAAGCTAGTCAGGCTTATGGGGCGAAAGTTTCCAGGATCCGTTGAGGCACCACCTTTATGGAGAGGGACCACTGTTGCTGTACGCCACTCTTTGGGCACATATCCTGTAGTAAGGCTGAGATTGAACAGTAGTTTTATGTTTGGGTTTAGCTCTTCTTGGAGTTCATGTAGGATGCAGCCCGGGACACCGTCTGGTCCCATTGATGCTGTGTTTTTTGCTTTGGAGAGGGCGGCTCTTACCTGAGCATCTGAGATGTCAGGGGGGCAGCACT